>NW_027641049.1:0-90821 GCF_949752795.1 Hyperoodon ampullatus | reverse complement strand
GGGAATATACCTTGGGAAAACTGAAAATCAAAAAGACACAGCCACCCCAAAATTTAGGGCTGCACTGCTTACAGGGACCTCAACTTGGGTACACCTTAAATATCCCAGGAAATATAAAAATGGTTCAAAAAATTGTGGTACTTACGTACGATGGAATATCCCTCAGCCATGAAATCAATGTCATAAGACCAGTAGCAGCAAAATGGGTGGATTCAGGTACGATGATTCTAAGTGAAATAAGTCACACAGAAAAAGAAACTTATCATAAGATATCACTTATGAAGATCCTGTAAACATGGCTACACTTGAACTGAGTTAGGAAAGAGAACAGTGTCTCACATTTAGAAAACACTCTTATGCCTGCTTAAGGGGGAAGGAGAGGTGGGGTGATGCATAAAACCAGAGTTTGATATAAGCACAGGTACCGTTCCAAAAACCAACTATGGAATAGACAAGACCTACACCTTCCTCAGTGAAAGGGACTCAAAACCCCATATTTCCCGCAGAGGAATATATCTGACTAGTAAAGTAAGAATCTTAAAACCTATGTATTGATATGTCTCCGTAAGGGAATCAAGTGTGTCTAGAATGGGATAAATATGGCAGCGAGAATCAGCTCAAACCCACTATAAAAAGGAATTTCAAAAATAAAACAAAAAAACTGGGAAATTCTTTACAATTCCTTCAGGGTCTCTGATGAAACCTGAAATGACCCTATCTACAATGACAGCTGGATGTGGCATAAGGCTGGACACTTGGGACTGAGAGGATTGGTGAGATTGGGTGAGCAAATGCAGACCCTTTAAAGCAATAATGCATGGCACACATTCCATGGGTCCCAACTCTCCAGGTTGAAGGGAATATTACTACAGATATAACATGTACGGGAATCCTAGAGAACGGACACACTGTGAATACGAAAGGTTTCTAAAACTCAACGAATAGTCCCTCTCCTGGTGCTCTGGTTTGACTTTCCATCTGCTTTATTATCAACCTCCCAACTTGGAGAGACAGCCCCTTTAACCTCCTGGTTCGCACAGGTTGCCAATTTGGCAGAGGATGAAAGGGAAGAGGGAGAACCAATGAGAGAGTAGCTGTTAGGCATTTGGACGGGCACATATCACTGTAATTTCCCGGCAGGAAGAAGAATTAACCAAAGTCTCACCCACCCACCGGGAATCAGTATAGATCCTGAACCAAAATTTTGGACTTGCGGTCAGCTCACCAAAAACGAGTTGAAAAATGGAGCTCAGGGGCACAGCAATTCACAAACTGGCCGAGTAATAAAGGACAACTATCGTCCAAAAATCTGTTGAGGGAAGGCAACGAGGCGGACTTGAAAGCGAGGCAGAATAGCAGGAAACAGATTTCCAGAGGTACGTTGGAATCGCCTTTAAAGCACAGGAAGAGGGGCACAACTTCGACAATGATGCACTTGGCCAAAAAGGGCGTATGCGTTTTCTCCTGAATATATTCAGGAGAAAACGCATACGCCCTTTTTGGCCAAGCAAGCAAGCGGGCAATGCAAATCTGCACTACAAAGAAGTATCACTTCCCACCGGTCAAAAGGGACATCCACAAAATGTGTAAAAACCAGAAAGGCAAGACAGGCCCTGGAGAACAGGGAGCCTTGTTATGCTGATGGGCGGGATGTAAATTGCCAACTGCCTCTCTGGAGGAGTGCATTGTGTTCCCTAAAACAAGTAAACAACAGAGCTACAGAGCCAAGGGCACTTCCAGTCTAGGGAATATACCTTGGGAAAACTGAAAATCAAAAAGACACAGCCACCCCAAAATTTAGGGCTGCACTGCTTACAAGGACCTCAACTTGGGTACACCTTAAATATCCCAGGAAATATAAAAATGGTTCAAAAAATTGTGGTACTTACGTACGATGGAATATCCCTCAGCCATGAAATCAATGTCATAAGACCAGTAGCAGCAAAATGGGTGGATTCAGGTACGATGATTCTAAGTGAAATAAGTCACACAGAAAAAGAAACTTATCATAAGATATCACTTATGAAGATCCTGTAAACATGGCTACACTTGAACTGAGTTAGGAAAGAGAACAGTGTCTCACATTTAGAAAACACTCTTATGCCTGCTTAAGGGGGAAGGAGAGGTGGGGTGATGCATAAAACCAGAGTTTGATATAAGCACAGGTACCGTTCCAAAAACCAACTATGGAATAGACAAGACCTACACCTTCCTCAGTGAAAGGGACTCAAAACCCCATATTTCCCGCAGAGGAATATATCTGACTAGTAAGAATCTTAAAACCTATGTATTGATATGTCTCCGTAAGGGAATCAAGTGTGTCTAGACTGGGATAAATATGGCAGCGAGAATCAGCTCAAACCCACTATAAAAAGGAATTTCAAAAATAAAACAAAAAAACTGGGAAATTCTTTACAATTCCTTCAGGGTCTCTGATGAAACCTGAAATGACCCTATCTACAATGACAGCTGGATGTGGCATAAGGCTGGACACTTGGGACTGAGAGGATTGGTGAGATTGGGTGAGCAAATGCAGACCCTTTAAAGCAATAATGCATGGCACACATTCCATGGGTCCCAACTCTCCAGGTTGAAGGGAATATTACTACAGATATAACATGTACGGGAATCCTAGAGAACGGACACACTGTGAATACGAAAGGTTTCTAAAACTCAACGAATAGTCCCTCTCCTGGTGCTCCGGTTTGACTTTCCATCTGCTTTATTATCAACCTCCCAACTTGGAGAGACAGCCCCTTTAACCTCCTGGTTCGCACAGGTTGCCAATTTGGCAGAGGATGAAAGGGAAGAGGGAGAACCAATGAGAGAGTAGCTGTTAGGCATTTGGACGGGCACATATCACTATAATTTCCCGGCAGGAAGAAGAATTAACCAAAGTCTCAGCCACCCACCGGGAATCAGTATAGATCCTGAACCAAAATTTGGACTTGCGGTCACCTCACCAAAAACGAGTTGAAAAATGGAGCTCAGGGGCACAGCAATTCACAAACTGGCCGAGTAATAAAGGACAACTATCGTCCAAAAATCTGTTGAGGGAAGGCAACGAGGCGGACTTGAAAGCGAGGCAGAATAGCAGGAAACAGATTTCCAGAGGTACGTTGGAATCGCCTTTAAAGCACAGGAAAAGGGGGACAACTTCGACAATGATGCACTTGGCCAAAAAGGGCGTATGCGTTTTCTCCTGAATATATTCAGGAGAAACCGAATACGCCCTTTTTGGCCAAGCAAGCAAGCGGGCAATGCAAATCTGCACTACAAAGAAGTATCACTTCCCACCGGTCAAAAGGGACATCCACAAAATGTGTAAAAACCAGAAAGGCAAGACAGGCCCTGGAGAACAGGGAGCCTTGTTATGCTGATGGGCGGGATGTAAATTGCCAACTGCCTCTCTGGAGGAGTGCATTGTGTTCCCTAAAACAAGTAAACAACAGAGCTACAGAGCCAAGGGCACTTCCAGTCTAGGGAATATACCTTGGGAAAACTGAAAATCAAAAAGACACAGCCACCCCAAAATTTAGGGCTGCACTGCTTACAAGGACCTCAACTTGGGTACACCTTAAATATCCCAGGAAATATAAAAATGGTTCAAAAAATTGTGGTACTTACGTACGATGGAATATCCCTCAGCCATGAAATCAATGTCATAAGACCAGTAGCAGCAAAATGGGTGGATTCAGGTACGATGATTCTAAGTGAAATAAGTCACAGAGAAAAAGAAACTTATCATAAGATATCACTTATGAAGATCCTGTAAACATGGCTACACTTGAACTGAGTTAGGAAAGAGAACAGTGTCTCACATTTAGAAAACACTCTTATGCCTGCTTAAGGGGGAAGGAGAGGTGGGGTGATGCATAAAACCAGAGTTTGATATAAGCACAGGTACCGTTCCAAAAACCAACTATGGAATAGACAAGACCTACACCTTCCTCAGTGAAAGGGACTCAAAACCCCATATTTCCCGCAGAGGAATATATCTGACTAGTAAGAATCTTAAAACCTATGTATTGATATGTCTCCGTAAGCGAATCAAGTGTGTCTAGACTGGGATAAATATGGCAGCGAGAATCAGCTCAAACCCACTATAAAAAGGAATTTCAAAAATAAAACAAAAAAACTGGGAAATTCTTTACAATTCCTTCAGGGTCTCTGATGAAACCTGAAATGACCCTATCTACAATGACAGCTGGATGTGGCATAAGGCTGGACACTTGGGACTGAGAGGATTGGTGAGATTGGGTGAGCAAATGCAGACCCTTTAAAGCAATAATGCATGGCACACATTCCATGGGTCCCAACTCTCCAGGTTGAAGGGAATATTACTACAGATATAACATGTACGGGAATCCTAGAGAACGGACACACTGTGAATACGAAAGGTTTCTAAAACTCAACGAATAGTCCCTCTCCTGGTGCTCCGGTTTGACTTTCCATCTGCTTTATTATCAACCTCCCAACTTGGAGAGACAGCCCCTTTAACCTCCTGGTTCGCACAGGTTGCCAATTTGGCAGAGGATGAAAGGGAAGAGGGAGAACCAATGAGAGAGTAGCTGTTAGGCATTTGGACGGGCACATATCACTGTAATTTCCCGGCAGGAAGAAGAATTAACCAAAGTCTCAGCCACCCACCGGGAATCAGTATAGATCCTGAACCAAAATTTTGGACTTGCGGTCAGCTCACCAAAAACGAGTTGAAAAATGGAGCTCAGGGGCACAGCAATTCACAAACTGGCCGAGTAATAAAGGACAACTATCGTCCAAAAATCTGTTGAGGGAAGGCAACGAGGCGGACTTGAAAGCGTGGCAGAATAGCAGGAAACAGATTTCCAGAGGTACGTTGGAATCGCCTTTAAAGCACAGGAAGAGGGGCACAACTTCGACAATGATGCACTTGGCCCAAAAGGGCGTATGCGTTTTCTCCTGAATATATTCAGGAGAAAACGCATACACCCTTTTTGGCCAAGCAAGCAAGCGGGCAATGCAAATCTGCACTACAAAGAAGTATCACTTCCCACCGGTCAAAAGGGACATCCACAAAATGTGTAAAAACCAGAAAGGCAAGACAGGCCCTGGAGAACAGGGAGCCTTGTTATGCTGATGGGCGGGATGTAAATTGCCAACTGCCTCTCTGGAGGAGTGCATTGTGTTCCCTAAAACAAGTAAACAACAGAGCTACAGAGCCAAGGGCACTTCCAGTCTAGGGAATATACCTTGGGAAAACTGAAAATCAAAAAGACACAGCCACCCCAAAATTTAGGGCTGCACTGCTTACAGGGACCTCAACTTGGGTACACCTTAAATATCCCAGGAAATATAAAAATGGTTCAAAAAATTGTGGTACTTACGTACGATGGAATATCCCTCAGCCATGAAATCAATGTCATAAGACCAGTAGCAGCAAAATGGGTGGATTCAGGTACGATGATTCTAAGTGAAATAAGTCACACAGAAAAAGAAACTTATCATAAGATATCACTTATGAAGATCCTGTAAACATGGCTACACTTGAACTGAGTTAGGAAAGAGAACAGTGTCTCACATTTAGAAAACACTCTTATGCCTGTTTAAGGGGGAAGGAGAGGTGGGGTGATGCATAAAACCAGAGTTTGATATAAGCACAGGTACCGTTCCAAAAACCAACTATGGAATAGACAAGACCTACACCTTCCTCAGTGAAAGGGACTCAAAACCCCATATTTCCCGCAGAGGAATATATCTGACTAGTAAAGTAAGAATCTTAAAACCTATGTATTGATATGTCTCCGTAAGGGAATCAAGTGTGTCTAGACTGGGATAAATATGGCAGCGAGAATCAGCTCAAACCCACTATAAAAAGGAATTTCAAAAATAAAACAAAAAAACTGGGAAATTCTTTACAATTCCTTCAGGGTCTCTGATGAAACCTGAAATGACCCTATCTACAATGACAGCTGGATGTGGCATAAGGCTGGACACTTGGGACTGAGAGGATTGGTGAGATTGGGTGAGCAAATGCAGACCCTTTAAAGCAATAATGCATGGCACACATTCCATGGGTCCCAACTCTCCAGGTTGAAGGGAATATTACTACAGATATAACATGTACGGGAATCCTAGAGAACGGACACACTGTGAATACGAAAGGTTTCTAAAACTCAACGAATAGTCCCTCTCCTGGTGCTCCGGTTTGACTTTCCATCTGCTTTATTATCAACCTCCCAACTTGGAGAGACAGCCCCTTTAACCTCCTGGTTCGCACAGGTTGCCAATTTGGCAGAGGATGAAAGGGAAGAGGGAGAACCAATGAGAGAGTAGCTGTTAGGCATTTGGAAGGGCACATATCACTGTAATTTCCCGGCAGGAAGAAGAATTAACCAAAGTCTCAGCCACCCACCGGGAATCAGTATAGATCCTGAACCAAAATTTTGGACTTGCGGTCAGCTCACCAAAAACGAGTTGAAAAATGGAGCTCAGGGGCACAGCAATTCACAAACTGGCCGAGTAATAAAGGACAACTATCGTCCAAAAATCTGTTGAGGGAAGGCAACGAGGCGGACTTGAAAGCGAGGCAGAATAGCAGGAAACAGATTTCAAGAGGTACGTTGGAATCGCCTTTAAAGCACAGGAAGAGGGGCACAACTTCGACAATGATGCACTTGGACAAAAAGGGCGTATGCGTTTTCTCCTGAATATATTCAGGAGAAAACGCATACGCCCTTTTTGGCCAAGCAAGCAAGCGGGCAATGCAAATCTGCACTACAAAGAAGTATCACTTCCCACCGGTCAAAAGGGACATCCACAAAATGTGTAAAAACCAGAAAGGCAAGACAGGCCCTGGAGAACAGGGAGCCTTGTTATGCTGATGGGTGGGATGTAAATTGCCAACTGCCTCTCTGGAGGCGTGCATTGTGTTCCCTAAAACAAGTAAACAACAGAGCTACAGAGCCAAGGGCACTTCCAGTCTAGGGAATATACCTTGGGAAAACTGAAAATCAAAAAGACACAGCCACCCCAAAATTTAGGGCTGCACTGCTTACAAGGACCTCAACTTCGGTACACCTTAAATATCCCAGGAAATATAAAAATGGTTCAAAAAATTGTGGTACTTACGTACGATGGAATATCCCTCAGCCATGAAATCAATGTCATAAGACCAGTAGCAGCAAAATGGGTGGATTCAGGTACGATGATTCTAAGTGAAATAAGTCACACAGAAAAAGAAACTTATCATAAGATATCACTTATGAAGATCCTGTAAACATGGCTACACTTGAACTGAGTTAGGAAAGAGAACAGTGTCTCACATTTAGAAAACACTCTTATGCCTGCTTAAGGGGGAAGGAGAGGTGGGGTGATGCATAAAACCAGAGTTTGATATAAGCACAGGTACCGTTCCAAAAACCAACTATGGAATAGACAAGACCTACACCTTCCTCAGTGAAAGGGACTCAAAACCCCATATTTCCCACAGAGGAATATATCTGACTAGTAAGAATCTTAAAACCTATGTATTGATATGTCTCCGTAAGGGAATCAAGTGTGTCTAGACTGGGATAAATATGGCAGCGAGAATCAGCTCAAACCCACTATAAAAAGGAATTTCAAAAATAAAACAAAAAAAACTGGGAAATTCTTTACAATTCCTTCAGGGTCTCTGATGAAACCTGAAATGACCCTATCTACAATGACAGCTGGATGTGGCATAAGGCTGGACACTTGGGACTGAGAGGATTGGTGAGATTGGGTGAGCAAATGCAGACCCTTTAAAGCAATAATGCATGGCACACATTCCATGGGTCCCAACTCTCCAGGTTGAAGGGAATATTACTACAGATATAACATGTACGGGAATCCTAGAGAACGGACACACTGTGAATACGAAAGGTTTCTAAAACTCAACGAATAGTCCCTCTCCTGGTGCTCCGGTTTGACTTTCCATCTGCTTTATTATCAACCTCCCAACTTGGAGAGACAGCCCCTTTAACCTCCTGGTTCGCACAGGTTGCCAATTTGGCAGAGGATGAAAGGGAAGAGGGAGAACCAATGAGAGAGTAGCTGTTAGGCATTTGGACGGGCACATATCACTGTAATTTCCCGGCAGGAAGAAGAATTAACCAAAGTCTCAGCCACCCACCGGGAATCAGTATAGATCCTGAACCAAAATTTTGGACTTGCGGTCAGCTCACCAAAAACGAGTTGAAAACTGGAGCTCAGGGGCACAGCAATTCACAAACTGGCCGAGTAATAAAGGACAACTATCGTCCAAAAATCTGTTGAGGGAAGGCAACGAGGCGGACTTGAAAGCGAGGCAGAATAGCAGGAAACAGATTTCAAGAGGTACGTTGGAATCGCCTTTAAAGCACAGGAAGAGGGGCACAACTTCGACAATGATGCACTTGGACAAAAAGGGCGTATGCGTTTTCTCCTGAATATATTCAGGAGAAAACGCATACGCCCTTTTTGGCCAAGCAAGCAAGCGGGCAATGCAAATCTGCACTACAAAGAAGTATCACTTCCCACCGGTCAAAAGGGACATCCACAAAATGTGTAAAAACCAGAAAGGCAAGACAGGCCCTGGAGAACAGGGAGCCTTGTTATGCTGATGGGCGGGATGTAAATTGCCAACTGCCTCTCTGGAGGCGTGCATTGTGTTCCCTAAAACAAGTAAACAACAGAGCTACAGAGCCAAGGGCACTTCCAGTCTAGGGAATATACCTTGGGAAAACTGAAAATCAAAAAGACACAGCCACCCCAAAATTTAGGGCTGCACTGCTTACAAGGACCTCAACTTGGGTACACCTTAAATATCCCAGGAAATATAAAAATGGTTCAAAAAATTGTGGTACTTACGTACGATGGAATATCCCTCAGCCATGAAATCAATGTCATAAGACCAGTAGCAGCAAAATGGGTGGATTCAGGTACGATGATTCTAAGTGAAATAAGTCACAGAGAAAAAGAAACTTATCATAAGATATCACTTATGAAGATCCTGTAAACATGGCTACACTTGAACTGAGTTAGGAAAGAGAACAGTGTCTCACATTTAGAAAACACTCTTATGCCTGCTTAAGGGGGAAGGAGAGGTGGGGTGATGCATAAAACCAGAGTTTGATATAAGCACAGGTACCGTTCCAAAAACCAACTATGGAATAGACAAGACCTACACCTTCCTCAGTGAAAGGGACTCAAAACCCCATATTTCCCGCAGAGGAATATATCTGACTAGTAAGAATCTTAAAACCTATGTATTGATATGTCTCCGTAAGGGAATCAAGTGTGTCTAGACTGGGATAAATATGGCAGCGAGAATCAGCTCAAACCCACTATAAAAAGGAATTTCAAAAATAAAACAAAAAAAACTGGGAAATTCTTTACAATTCCTTCAGGGTCTCTGATGAAACCTGAAATGACCCTATCTACAATGACAGCTGGATGTGGCATAAGGCTGGACACTTGGGACTGAGAGGATTGGTGAGATTGGGTGAGCAAATGCAGACCCTTTAAAGCAATAATGCATGGCACACATTCCATGGGTCCCAACTCTCCAGGTTGAAGGGAATATTACTACAGATATAACATGTACGGGAATCCTAGAGAACGGACACACTGTGAATACGAATGCTTTCTAAAACTCAACGAATAGTCCCTCTCCTGGTGCTCCGGTTTGACTTTCCATCTGCTTTATTATCAACCTCCCAACTTGGAGAGACAGCCCCTTTAACCTCCTGGTTCGCACAGGTTGCCAATTTGGCAGAGGATGAAAGGGAAGAGGGAGAACCAATGAGAGAGTAGCTGTTAGGCATTTGGACGGGCACATATCACTGTAATTTCCCGGCAGGAAGAAGAATTAACCAAAGTCTCAGCCACCCACCGGGAATCAGTATAGATCCTGAACCAAAATTTTGGACTTGCGGTCAGCTCACCAAAAACGAGTTGAAAAATGGAGCTCAGGGGCACAGCAATTCACAAACTGGCCGAGTAATAAAGGACAACTATCGTCCAAAAATCTGTTGAGGGAAGGCAACGAGGCGGACTTGAAAGTGAGGCAGAATAGCAGGAAACAGATTTCCAGAGGTACGTTGGAATCGCCTTTAAAGCACAGGAAGAGGGGCACAACTTCGACAATGATGCACTTGGCCCAAAAGGGCGTATGCGTTTTCTCCTGAATATATTCAGGAGAAAACGCATACGCCCTTTTTGGCCAAGCAAGCAAGCGGGCAATGCAAATCTGCACTTACAAAGAAGTATCACTTCCCACCGGTCAAAAGGGACATCCACAAAATGTGTAAAAACCAGAAAGGCAAGACAGGCCCTGGAGAACAGGAGCCTTGTTATGCTGATGGGCGGGATGTAAATTGCCAACTGCCTCTCTGGAGGAGTGCATTGTGTTCCCTAAAACAAGTAAACAACAGAGCTACAGAGCCAAGGGCACTTCCAGTCTAGGGAATATACCTTGGGAAAACTGAAAATCAAAAAGACACAGCCACCCCAAAATTTAGGGCTGCACTGCTTACAAGGACCTCAACTTGGGTACACCTTAAATATCCCAGGAAATATAAAAATGGTTCAAAAAATTGTGGTACTTACGTACGATGGAATATCCCTCAGCCATGAAATCAATGTCATAAGACCAGTAGCAGCAAAATGGGTGGATTCAGGTACGATGATTCTAAGTGAAATAAGTCACACAGAAAAAGAAACTTATCATAAGATATCATTTATGAAGATCCTGTAAACATGGCTACACTTGAACTGAGTTAGGAAAGAGAACAGTGTCTCACATTTAGAAAAACACTCTTAATGCCTGCTTAAGGGGGAAGGAGAGGTGGGGTGATGCATAAAACCAGAGTTTGATATAAGCACAGGTACCGTTCCAAAAACCAACTATGGAATAGACAAGACCTACACCTTCCTCAGTGAAAGGGACTCAAAACCCCATATTTCCCGCAGAGGAATATATCTGACTAGTAAGAATCTTAAAACCTATGTATTGATATGTCTCCGTAAGGGAATCAAGTGTGTCTAGACTGGATAAATATGGCAGTGAGAATCAGCTCAAACCCACTATAAAAAGGAATTTCAAAAATAAAACAAAAAAAACTGGGAAATTCTTTACAATTCCTTCAGGGTCTCTGATGAAACCTGAAATGACCCTATCTACAATGACAGCTGGATGTGGCATAAGGCTGGACACTTGGGACTGAGAGGATTGGTGAGATTGGGTGAGCAAATGCAGACCCTTTAAAGCAATAATGCATGGCACACATTCCATGGGTCCAACTCTCAGGTTGAAGGGAATATTACTACAGATATAACATGTACGGGAATCCTAGAGAACGGACACACTGTGAATACGAAAGGTTTCTAAAAACTCAACGAATAGTCCCTCTCCTGGTGCTCCGGTTTGACTTTCCATCTGCTTTATTATCAACCTCCCAACTTGGAGAGACAGCCCCTTTAACCTCCTGGTTCGCACAGGTGCCAATTTGGCAGAGGATGAAAGGGAAGAGGGAGAACCAATGAGAGAGTAGCTGTTAGGCATTTGGACGGGCACATATCACTGTAATTTCCCGGCAGGAAGAAGAATTAACCAAAGTCTCAGCCACCCACTGGGAATCAGTATAGATCCTGAACCAAAATTTGGACTTGCGGTCAGCTCACCAAAAACGAGTTGAAAAATGGAGCTCAGGGGCACAGCAATTCACAAACTGGCCGAGTAATAAAGGACAACTATCGTCCAAAAATCTGTTGAGGAAGGCAACGAGGCGGACTTGAAAGCGAGGCAGAATAGCAGGAAACAGATTTCAAGAGGTACGTTGGAATCGCCTTTAAAGCACAGGAAGAGGGGCACAACTTCGTCAATGATGCACTTGGACAAAAAGGGCGTATGCGTTTTCTCCTGAATATATTCAGGAGAAAACGCATACGCCCTTTTTGGCCAAGCAAGCAAGCGGGCAATGCAAATCTGCACTACAAAGAAGTATCACTTCCCACCGGTCAAAAGGGACATCCACAAAATGTGTAAAAACCAGAAAGGCAAGACAGTCCCTGGAGAACAGGGAGCTTGTTATGCTGATGGGCGGGATGTAAATTGCCAACTGCCTCTCTGGAGGCGTGCATTGTGTTCCCTAAAACAAGTAAACAACAGAGCTACAGAGCCAAGGGCACTTCCAGTCTAGGGAATATACCTTGGGAAAACTGAAAATCAAAAAGACACAGCCACCCCAAAATTTAGGGCTGCACTGCTTACAAGGACCTCAACTTGGGTACACCTTAAATATCCCAGGAAATATAAAAATGGTTCAAAAAATTGTGGTACTTACGTACGATGGAATATCCCTCAGCCATGAAATCAATGTCATAAGACCAGTAGCAGCAAAATGGGTGGATTCAGGTACGATGATTCTAAGTGAAATAAGTCACAGAGAAAAGAAACTTATCATACGATATCACTTATGAAGATCCTGTAAACATGGCTACACTTGAACTGAGTTAGGAAAGAGAACAGTGTCTCACATTTAGAAAACACTCTTATGCCTGCTTAAGGGGAAGGAGAGGTGGGGTGATGCATAAAACCAGAGTTTGATATAAGCACAGGTACCGTTCCAAAAACCAACTATGGAATAGACAAGACCTACACCTTCCTCAGTGAAAGGGACTCAAAACCCCATATTTCCCGCAGAGGAATATATCTGACTTGTAAGAATCTTAAAACCTATGTATTGATATGTCTCCGTAAGGGAATCAAGTGTGTCTAGACTGGGATAAATATGGCAGCGAGAATCAGCTCAAACCCACTATAAAAAGGAATTTCAAAAATAAAACAAAAAAAACTGGGAAATTCTTTACAATTCCTTCAGGGTCTCTGATGAAACCTGAAATGACCCTATCTACAATGACAGCTGGATGTGGCATAAGGCTGGACACTTGGGACTGAGAGGATTGGTGAGATTGGGTGAGCAAATGCAGACCCTTTAAAGCAATAATGCATGGCACACATTCCATGGGTCCCAACTCTCCAGGTTGAAGGGAATATTACTACAGATATAACATGTACGGGAATCCTAGAGAACGGACACACTGTGAATACGAAAGGTTTCTAAAACTCAACGAATAGTCCCTCTCCTGGTGCTCCGGTTTGACTTTCCATCTGCTTTATTATCAACCTCCCAACTTGGAGAGACAGCCCCTTTAACCTCCTGGTTCGCACAGGTTGCCAATTTGGCAGAGGATGAAAGGGAAGAGGGAGAACCAATGAGAGAGTAGCTGTTAGGCATTTGGACGGGCACATATCACTGTAATTTCCCGGCAGGAAGAAGAATTAACCAAAGTCTCAGCCACCCACCGGGAATCAGTATAGATCCTGAACCAAAATTTTGGACTTGCGGTCAGCTCACCAAAAACGGTTGAAAAATGGAGCTCAGGGGCACAGCAATTCACAAACTGGCCGAGTAATAAAGGACAACTATCGTCCAAAAATCTGTTGAGGGAAGGCAACGAGGCGGACTTGAAAGCGAGGCAGAATAGCAGGAAACAGATTTCAAGAGGTACGTTGGAATCGCCTTTAAAGCACAGGAAGAGGGGCACAACTTCGACAATGATGCACTTGGCCCAAAAGGGTGTATGCGTTTTCTCCTGAATATATTCAGGAGAAAACGCATACACCCTTTTTGGCCAAGCAAGCAAGCGGGCAATGCAAATCTGCACTACAAAGAAGTATCACTTCCCACCGGTCAAAAGGGACATCCACAAAATGTGTAAAAACCAGAAAGGCAAGACAGGCCCTGGAGAACAGGGAGCCTTGTTATGCTGATGGGCGGGATGTAAATTGCCAACTGCCTCTCTGGAGGAGTGCATTGTGTTCCCTAAAACAAGTAAACAACAGAGCTACAGAGCCAAGGGCACTTCCAGTCTAGGGAATATACCTTGGGAAAACTGAAAATCAAAAAGACACAGCCACCCCAAAATTTAGGGCTGCACTGCTTACAAGGACCTCAACTTGGGTACACCTTAAATATCCCAGGAAATATAAAAATGGTTCAAAAAATTGTGGTACTTACGTACGATGGAATATCCCTCAGCCATGAAATCAATGTCATAAGACCAGTAGCAGCAAAATGGGTGGATTCAGGTACGATGATTCTAAGTGAAATAAGTCACACAGAAAAAGAAACTTATCATAAGGTATCATTTATGAAGATCCTGTAAACATGGCTGCTACACTTGAACTGAGTTAGGAAAGAGAACAGTGTCTCACATTTAGAAAACACTCTTATGCCTGCTTAAGGGGGAAGGAGAGGTGGGGTGATGCATAAAACCAGAGTTTGATATAAGCACAGGTACCGTTCCAAAAACCAACTATGGAATAGACAAGACCTACACCTTCCTCAGTGAAAGGGACTCAAAACCCCATATTTCCCACAGAGGAATATATCTGACTAGTAAGAATCTTAAAACCTATGTATTGATATGTCTCCGTAAGGGAATCAAGTGTGTCTAGACTGGGATAAATATGGCAGTGAGAATCAGCTCAAACCCACTATAAAAAGGAATTTCAAAAATAAAACAAAAAAAACTGGGAAATTCTTTACAATTCCTTCAGGGTCTCTGATGAAACCTGAAATGACCCTATCTACAATGACAGCTGGATGTGGCATAAGGCTGGACACTTGGGACTGAGAGGATTGGTGAGATTGGGTGAGCAAATGCAGACCCTTTAAAGCAATAATGCATGGCACACATTCCATGGGTCCCAACTCTCCAGGTTGAAGGGAATATTACTACAGATATAACATGTACGGGAATCCTAGAGAACGGACACACTGTGAATACGAAAGGTTTCTAAAACTCAACGAATAGTCCCTCTCCTGGTGCTCCGGTTTGACTTTCCATCTGCTTTATTATCAACCTCCCAACTTGGAGAGACAGCCCCTTTAACCTCCTGGTTCGCACAGGTTGCCAATTTGGCAGAGGATGAAAGGGAAGAGGGAGAACCAATGAGAGAGTAGCTGTTAGGCATTTGGACGGGCACATATCACTGTAATTTCCCGGCAGGAAGAAGAATTAACCAAAGTCTCAGCCACCCACCGGGAATCAGTATAGATCCTGAACCAAAATTTTGGACTTGCGGTCAGCTCACCAAAAACGAGTTGAAAAATGGAGCTCAGGGGCACAGCAATTCACAAACTGGCCGAGTAATAAAGGACAACTATCGTCCAAAAATCTGTTGAGGGAAGGCAACGAGGCGGACTTGAAAGCGAGGCAGAATAGCAGGAAACAGATTTCCAGAGGTACGTTGGAATCGACTTTAAAGCACAGGAAGAGGGGCACAACTTCGACAATGATGCACTTGGCCCAAAAGGGCGTATGCGTTTTCTCCTGAATATATTCAGGAGAAAACGCATACGCCCTTTTTGGCCAAGCAAGCAAGCGGGCAATGCAAATCTGCACTACAAAGAAGTATCACTTCCCACCGGTCAAAAGGGACATCCACAAAATGTGTAAAAACCAGAAAGGCAAGACAGGCCCTGGAGAACAGGGAGCCTTGTTATGCTGATGGGCGGGATGTAAATTGCCAACTGCCTCTCTGGAGGCGTGCATTGTGTTCCCTAAAACAAGTAAACAACAGAGCTACAGAGCCAAGGGCACTTCCAGTCTAGGGAATATACCTTGGGAAAACTGAAAATCAAAAAGACACAGCCACCCCAAAATTTAGGGCTGCACTGCTTACAAGGACCTCAACTTGGGTACACCTTAAATATCCCAGGAAATATAAAAATGGTTCAAAAAATTGTGGTACTTACGTACGATGGAATATCCCTCAGCCATGAAATCAATGTCATAAGACCAGTAGCAGCAAAATGGGTGGATTCAGGTACGATGATTCTAAGTGAAATAAGTCACAGAGAAAAAGAAACTTATCATAAGATATCACTTATGAAGATCCTGTAAACATGGCTACACTTGAACTGAGTTAGGAAAGAGAACAGTGTCTCACATTTAGAAAACACTCTTATGCCTGCTTAAGGGGGAAGGAGAGGTGGGGTGATGCATAAAACCAGAGTTTGATATAAGCACAGGTACCGTTCCAAAAACCAACTATGGAATAGACAAGACCTACACCTTCCTCAGTGAAAGGGACTCAAAACCCCATATTTCCCACAGAGGAATATATCTGACTAGTAAGAATCTTAAAACCTATGTATTGATATGTCTCCGTAAGGGAATCAAGTGTGTCTAGACTGGCACAAACATGGCAGCGAGAATCAGCTCAAACCCACTATAAAAAGGAATTTCAAAAACAAAACAAAAAAAACTGGGAAATTCTTTACAATTCCTTCAGGGTCTCTGATGAAACCTGAAATGACCCTATCTACAATGACAGCTGGATGTGGCATAAGGTTGGACACTTGGGACTGAGAGGATTGGTGAGATTGGGTGAGCAAATGCAGACCCTTTAAAGCAATAATGCATGGCACACATTCCATGGGTCCCAACTCTCCAGGTTGAAGGGAATATTACTACAGATATAACATGTACGGGAATCCTAGAGAACGGACACACTGTGAATACGAAAGGTTTCTAAAACTCAACGAATAGTCCCTCTCCTGGTGCTCCGGTTTGACTTTCCATCTGCTTTATTATCAACCTCCCAACTTGGAGAGACAGCCCCTTTAACCTCCTGGTTCGCACAGGTTGCCAATTTGGCAGAGGATGAAAGGGAAGAGGGAGAACCAATGAGAGAGTAGCTGTTAGGCATTTGGACGGGCACATATCACTGTAATTTCCCGGCAGGAAGAAGAATTAACCAAAGTCTCAGCCACCCACCGGGAATCAGTATAGATCCTGAACCAAAATTTTGGACTTGCGGTCAGCTCACCAAAAACGAGTTGAAAAATGGAGCTCAGGGGCACAGCAATTCACAAACTGGCCGAGTAATAAAGGACAACTATCGTCCAAAAATCTGTTGAGGGAAGGCAACGAGGCGGACTTGAAAGCGTGGCAGAATAGCAGGAAACAGATTTCAAGAGGTACGTTGGAATCGCCTTTAAAGCACAGGAAGAGGGGCACAACTTCGACAATGATGCACTTGGCCAAAAAGGGCGTATGCGTTTTCTCCTGAATATATTCAGGAGAAAATGCATACGCCCTTTTTGGCCAAGCAAGCAAGCGGGCAATGCAAATCTGCACTACAAAGAAGTATCTCTTCCAACCGGTCAAAAGGGACTTCCACAAAATGTGTAAAAACCAGAAAGGCAAGACAGGCCCTGGAGAACAGGGTGCCTTTTTATGCTGATGGGCGGGATGTAAATTGCCAACTGCCTCTCTGGAGGAGTGCATTGTGTTCCCTAAAACAAGTAAACAACAGAGCTACAGAGCCAAGGGCACTTCCAGTCTAGGGAATATACCTTGGGAAAACTGAAAATCAAAAAGACACAGCCACCCCAAAATTTAGGGCTGCACTGCTTACAAGGACCTCAACTTGGGTACACCTTAAATATCCCAGGAAATATAAAAATGGTTCAAAAAATTGTGGTACTTACGTACGATGGAATATCCCTCAGCCATGAAATCAATGTCATAAGACCAGTAGCAGCAAAATGGGTGGATTCAGGTACGATGATTCTAAGTGAAATAAGTCACAGAGAAAAAGAAACTTATCATAAGATATCACTTATGAAGATCCTGTAAACATGGCTACACTTGAACTGAGTTAGGAAAGAGAACATTGTCTCACATTTAGAAAACACTCTTATGCCTGCTTAAGGGGGAAGGAGAGGTGGGGTGATGCATAAAACCAGAGTTTGATATAAGCACAGGTACCGTTCCAAAAACCAACTATGGAATAGGCAAGACCTACACCTTCCTCAGTGAAAGGGACTCAAAACCCCATATTTCCCGCAGAGGAATATATCTGACTAGTAAGAATCTTAAAACCTATGTATTGATATGTCTCCGTAAGGGAATCAAGTGTGTCTAGACTGGCACAAACATGGCAGCGAGAATCAGCTCAAACCCAATATAAAAAGGAATTTCAAAAACAAAACAAAAAAAAACTGGGAAATTCTTTACAATTCCTTCAGGGTCTCTGATGAAACCTGAAATGACCCTATCTACAATGACAGCTGGATGTGGCATAAGGCTGGACACTTGGGACTGAGAGGATTGGTGAGATTGGGTGAGCAAATGCAGACCCTTTAAAGCAATAATGCATGGCACACATTCCATGTGTCCCAACTCTCCAGTTTGAAGGGAACATTACTACAGATATAACATGTACGGGAATCCTAGAGAACGGACACACTGTGAATACGAAAGGTTTCTAAAACTCAACGAATAGTCCCTCTCCTGGTGCTCCGGTTTGACTTTCCATCTGCTTTATTATCAACCTCCCAACTTGGAGAGACAGCCCCTTTAACCTCCTGGTTCGCACAGGTTGCCAATTTGGCAGAGGATGAAAGGGAAGAGGGAGAACCAATGAGAGAGTAGCTGTTAGGCATTTGGACGGGCACATATCACTGTAATTTCCAGGCAGGAAGAAGAATTAACCAAAGTCTCAGCCACCCACCGGGAATCAGTATAGATCCTGAACCAAAATTTTGGACTTGTGGTCAGCTCACCAAAAACGAGTTGAAAAATGGAGCTCTGGGGTACAGCAATTCACAAACTGGCCGAGTAATAAAGGACAACTATCGTCCAAAAAGCTGTTGAGGGAAGGCAACGAGGCGGACTTGAAAGCGAGGCAGAATAGCAGGAAACAGATTTCAAGAGGTACGTTGGAATCGCCTTTAAAGCACAGGAAGAGGGGCACAACTTCGACAATGATGCACTTGGCCAAAAAGGGCGTATGCGTTTTCTCCTGAATATATTCAGGAGAAAACGCATACGCCCTTTTTGGCCAAGCAAGCAAGCGGGCAATGCAAATCTGCACTACAAAGAAGTATCACTTCCCACCGGTCAAAAGGGACATCCACAAAATGTGTAAAAACCAGAAAGGCAAGACAGGCCCTGGAGAACAGGGAGCCTTGTTATGCTGATGGGCGGGATGTAAATTGCCAACTGCCTCTCTGGAGGAGTGCATTGTGTTCCCTAAAACAAGTAAACAACAGAGCTACAGAGCCAAGGGCACTTCCAGTCTAGGGAATATACCTTGGGAAAACTGAAAATCAAAAAGACACAGCCACCCCAAAATTTAGGGCTGCACTGCTTACAAGGACCTCAACTTGGGTACACCTTAAATATCCCAGGAAATATAAAAATGGTTCAAAAAATTGTGGTACTTACGTACGATGGAATATCCCTCAGCCATGAAATCAATGTCATAAGACCAGTAGCAGCAAAATGGGTGGATTCAGGTACGATGATTCTAAGTGAAATAAGTCACACAGAAAAAGAAACTTATCATAAGGTATCATTTATGAAGATCCTGTAAACATGGCTACACTTGAACTGAGTTAGGAAAGAGAACAGTGTCTCACATTTAGAAAACACTCTTATGCCTGCTTAAGGGGGAAGGAGAGGTGGGGTGATGCATAAAACCAGAGTTTGATATAAGCACAGGTACCGTTCCAAAAACCAACTATGGAATAGACAAGACCTACACCTTCCTCAGTGAAAGGGACTCAAAACCCCATATTTCCCGCAGAGGAATATATCTGACTAGTAAGAATCTTAAAACCTATGTATTGATATGTCTCCGTAAGGGAATCAAGTGTGTCTAGACTGGGATAAATATGGCAGTGAGAATCAGCTCAAACCCACTATAAAAAGGAATTTCAAAAATAAAACAAAAAAAACTGGGAAATTCTTTACAATTCCTTCAGGGTCTCTGATGAAACCTGAAATGACCCTATCTACAATGACAGCTGGATGTGGCATAAGGCTGGACACTTGGGACTGAGAGGATTGGTGAGATTGGGTGAGCAAATGCAGACCCTTTAAAGCAATAATGCATGGCACACATTCCATGGGTCCCAACTCTCCAGGTTGAAGGGAATATTACTACAGATATAACATGTACGGGAATCCTAGAGAACGGACACACTGTGAATACGAAAGGTTTCTAAAACTCAACGAATAGTCCCTCTCCTGGTGCTCCGGTTTGACTTTCCATCTGCTTTATTATCAACCTCCCAACTTGGAGAGACAGCCCCTTTAACCTCCTGGTTCGCACAGGTTGCCAATTTGGCAGAGGATGAAAGGGAAGAGGGAGAACCAATGAGAGAGTAGCTGTTAGGCATTTGGACGGGCACATATCACTGTAATTTCCCGGCAGGAAGAAGAATTAACCAAAGTCTCAGCCACCCACCGGGAATCAGTATAGATCCTGAACCAAAATTTTGGACTTGCGGTCAGCTCACCAAAAACGAGTTGAAAAATGGAGCTCAGGGGCACAGCAATTCACAAACTGGCCGAGTAATAAAGGACAACTATCGTCCAAAAATCTGTTGAGGGAAGGCAACGAGGCGGACTTGAAAGCGAGGCAGAATAGCAGGAAACAGATTTCCAGAGGTACGTTGGAATCGACTTTAAAGCACAGGAAGAGGGGCACAACTTCGACAATGATGCACTTGGCCCAAAAGGGCGTATGCGTTTTCTCCTGAATATATTCAGGAGAAAACGCATACGCCCTTTTTGGCCAAGCAAGCAAGCGGGCAATGCAAATCTGCACTACAAAGAAGTATCACTTCCCACCGGTCAAAAGGGACATCCACAAAATGTGTAAAAACCAGAAAGGCAAGACAGGCCCTGGAGAACAGGGAGCCTTGTTATGCTGATGGGCGGGATGTAAATTGCCAACTGCCTCTCTGGAGGCGTGCATTGTGTTCCCTAAAACAAGTAAACAACAGAGCTACAGAGCCAAGGGCACTTCCAGTCTAGGGAATATACCTTGGGAAAACTGAAAATCAAAAAGACACAGCCACCCCAAAATTTAGGGCTGCACTGCTTACAAGGACCTCAACTTGGGTACACCTTAAATATCCCAGGAAATATAAAAATGGTTCAAAAAATTGTGGTACTTACGTACGATGGAATATCCCTCAGCCATGAAATCAATGTCATAAGACCAGTAGCAGCAAAATGGGTGGATTCAGGTACGATGATTCTAAGTGAAATAAGTCACAGAGAAAAAGAAACTTATCATAAGATATCACTTATGAAGATCCTGTAAACATGGCTACACTTGAACTGAGTTAGGAAAGAGAACAGTGTCTCACATTTAGAAAACACTCTTATGCCTGCTTAAGGGGGAAGGAGAGGTGGGGTGATGCATAAAACCAGAGTTTGATATAAGCACAGGTACCGTTCCAAAAACCAACTATGGAATAGACAAGACCTACACCTTCCTCAGTGAAAGGGACTCAAAACCCCATATTTCCCACAGAGGAATATATCTGACTAGTAAGAATCTTAAAACCTATGTATTGATATGTCTCCGTAAGGGAATCAAGTGTGTCTAGACTGGCACAAACATGGCAGCGAGAATCAGCTCAAACCCACTATAAAAAGGAATTTCAAAAACAAAACAAAAAAAACTGGGAAATTCTTTACAATTCCTTCAGGGTCTCTGATGAAACCTGAAATGACCCTATCTACAATGACAGCTGGATGTGGCATAAGGTTGGACACTTGGGACTGAGAGGATTGGTGAGATTGGGTGAGCAAATGCAGACCCTTTAAAGCAATAATGCATGGCACACATTCCATGGGTCCCAACTCTCCAGGTTGAAGGGAATATTACTACAGATATAACATGTACGGGAATCCTAGAGAACGGACACACTGTGAATACGAAAGGTTTCTAAAACTCAACGAATAGTCCCTCTCCTGGTGCTCCGGTTTGACTTTCCATCTGCTTTATTATCAACCTCCCAACTTGGAGAGACAGCCCCTTTAACCTCCTGGTTCGCACAGGTTGCCAATTTGGCAGAGGATGAAAGGGAAGAGGGAGAACCAATGAGAGAGTAGCTGTTAGGCATTTGGACGGGCACATATCACTGTAATTTCCCGGCAGGAAGAAGAATTAACCAAAGTCTCAGCCACCCACCGGGAATCAGTATAGATCCTGAACCAAAATTTTGGACTTGCGGTCAGCTCACCAAAAACGAGTTGAAAAATGGAGCTCAGGGGCACAGCAATTCACAAACTGGCCGAGTAATAAAGGACAACTATCGTCCAAAAATCTGTTGAGGGAAGGCAACGAGGCGGACTTGAAAGCGTGGCAGAATAGCAGGAAACAGATTTCAAGAGGTACGTTGGAATCGCCTTTAAAGCACAGGAAGAGGGGCACAACTTCGACAATGATGCACTTGGCCAAAAAGGGCGTATGCGTTTTCTCCTGAATATATTCAGGAGAAAATGCATACGCCCTTTTTGGCCAAGCAAGCAAGCGGGCAATGCAAATCTGCACTACAAAGAAGTATCTCTTCCAACCGGTCAAAAGGGACTTCCACAAAATGTGTAAAAACCAGAAAGGCAAGACAGGCCCTGGAGAACAGGGTGCCTTTTTATGCTGATGGGCGGGATGTAAATTGCCAACTGCCTCTCTGGAGGAGTGCATTGTGTTCCCTAAAACAAGTAAACAACAGAGCTACAGAGCCAAGGGCACTTCCAGTCTAGGGAATATACCTTGGGAAAACTGAAAATCAAAAAGACACAGCCACCCCAAAATTTAGGGCTGCACTGCTTACAAGGACCTCAACTTGGGTACACCTTAAATATCCCAGGAAATATAAAAATGGTTCAAAAAATTGTGGTACTTACGTACGATGGAATATCCCTCAGCCATGAAATCAATGTCATAAGACCAGTAGCAGCAAAATGGGTGGATTCAGGTACGATGATTCTAAGTGAAATAAGTCACAGAGAAAAAGAAACTTATCATAAGATATCACTTATGAAGATCCTGTAAACATGGCTACACTTGAACTGAGTTAGGAAAGAGAACATTGTCTCACATTTAGAAAACACTCTTATGCCTGCTTAAGGGGGAAGGAGAGGTGGGGTGATGCATAAAACCAGAGTTTGATATAAGCACAGGTACCGTTCCAAAAACCAACTATGGAATAGGCAAGACCTACACCTTCCTCAGTGAAAGGGACTCAAAACCCCATATTTCCCGCAGAGGAATATATCTGACTAGTAAGAATCTTAAAACCTATGTATTGATATGTCTCCGTAAGGGAATCAAGTGTGTCTAGACTGGCACAAACATGGCAGCGAGAATCAGCTCAAACCCAATATAAAAAGGAATTTCAAAAACAAAACAAAAAAAAACTGGGAAATTCTTTACAATTCCTTCAGGGTCTCTGATGAAACCTGAAATGACCCTATCTACAATGACAGCTGGATGTGGCATAAGGCTGGACACTTGGGACTGAGAGGATTGGTGAGATTGGGTGAGCAAATGCAGACCCTTTAAAGCAATAATGCATGGCACACATTCCATGTGTCCCAACTCTCCAGTTTGAAGGGAACATTACTACAGATATAACATGTACGGGAATCCTAGAGAACGGACACACTGTGAATACAAAAGGTTTCTAAAACTCAACGAATAGTCCCTCTCCTGGTGCTCCGGTTTGACTTTCCATCTGCTTTATTATCAACCTCCCAACTTGGAGAGACAGCCCCTTTAACCTCCTGGTTCGCACAGGTTGCCAATTTGGCAGAGGATGAAAGGGAAGAGGGAGAACCAATGAGAGAGTAGCTGTTAGGCATTTGGACGGGCACATATCACTGTAATTTCCAGGCAGGAAGAAGAATTAACCAAAGTCTCAGCCACCCACCGGGAATCAGTATAGATCCTGAACCAAAATTTTGGACTTGTGGTCAGCTCACCAAAAACGAGTTGAAAAATGGAGCTCTGGGGTACAGCAATTCACAAACTGGCCGAGTAATAAAGGACAACTATCGTCCAAAAAGCTGTTGAGGGAAGGCAACGAGGCGGACTTGAAAGCGAGGCAGAATAGCAGGAAACAGATTTCAAGAGGTACGTTGGAATCGCCTTTAAAGCACAGGAAGAGGGGCACAACTTCGACAATGATGCACTTGGCCAAAAAGGGCGTATGCGTTTTCTCCTGAATATATTCAGGAGAAAACGCATACGCCCTTTTTGGCCAAGCAAGCAAGCGGGCAATGCAAATCTGCACTACAAAGAAGTATCACTTCCCACCGGTCAAAAGGGACATCCACAAAATGTGTAAAAACCAGAAAGGCAAGACAGGCCCTGGAGAACAGGGAGCCTTGTTATGCTGATGGGCGGGATGTAAATTGCCAACTGCCTCTCTGGAGGAGTGCATTGTGTTCCCTAAAACAAGTAAACAACAGAGCTACAGAGCCAAGGGCACTTCCAGTCTAGGGAATATACCTTGGGAAAACTGAAAATCAAAAAGACACAGCCACCCCAAAATTTAGGGCTGCACTGCTTACAAGGACCTCAACTTGGGTACACCTTAAATATCCCAGGAAATATAAAAATGGTTCAAAAAATTGTGGTACTTACGTACGATGGAATATCCCTCAGCCATGAAATCAATGTCATAAGACCAGTAGCAGCAAAATGGGTGGATTCAGGTACGATGATTCTAAGTGAAATAAGTCACACAGAAAAAGAAACTTATCATAAGATATCACTTATGAAGATCCTGTAAACATGGCTACACTTGAACTGAGTTAGGAAAGAGAACAGTGTCTCACATTTAGAAAACACTCTTATGCCTGCTTAAGGGGGAAGGAGAGGTGGGGTGATGCATAAAACCAGAGTTTGATATAAGCACAGGTACCGTTCCAAAAACCAACTATGGAATAGACAAGACCTACACCTTCCTCAGTGAAAGGGACTCAAAACCCCATATTTCCCGCAGAGGAATATATCTGACTAGTAAGAATCTTAAAACCTATGTATTGATATGTCTCCGTAAGGGAATCAAGTGTGTCTAGACTGGGATAAATATGGCAGCGAGAATCAGCTCAAACCCACTATAAAAAGGAATTTCAAAAATAAAACAAAAAAAACTGGGAAATTCTTTACAATTCCTTCAGGGTCTCTGATGAAACCTGAAATGACCCTATCTACAATGACAGCTGGATGTGGCATAAGGCTGGACACTTGGGACTGAGAGGATTGGTGAGATTGGGTGAGCAAATGCAGACCCTTTAAAGCAATAATGCATGGCACACATTCCATGGGTCCCAACTCTCCAGGTTGAAGGGAATATTACTACAGATATAACATGTACGGGAATCCTAGAGAACGGACACACTGTGAATACGAAAGGTTTCTAAAACTCAACGAATAGTCCCTCTCCTGGTGCTCCGGTTTGACTTTCCATCTGCTTTATTATCAACCTCCCAACTTGGAGAGACAGCCCCTTTAACCTCCTGGTTCGCACAGGTTGCCAATTTGGCAGAGGATGAAAGGGAAGAGGGAGAACCAATGAGAGAGTAGCTGTTAGGCATTTGGACGGGCACATATCACTGTAATTTCCCGGCAGGAAGAAGAATTAACCAAAGTCTCAGCCACCCACCGGGAATCAGTATAGATCCTGAACCAAAATTTTGGACTTGCGGTCAGCTCACCAAAAACGAGTTGAAAAATGGAGCTCAGGGGCACAGCAATTCACAAACTGGCCGAGTAATAAAGGACAACTATCGTCCAAAAATCTGTTGAGGGAAGGCAACGAGGCGGACTTGAAAGCGAGGCAGAATAGCAGGAAACAGATTTCCAGAGGTACGTTGGAATCGCCTTTAAAGCACAGGAAGAGGGGCACAACTTCGACAATGATGCACTTGGACAAAAAGGGCGTATGCGTTTTCTCCTGAATATATTCAGGAGAAAACGCATACGCCCTTTTTGGCCAAGCAAGCAAGCGGGCAATGCAAATCTGCACTACAAAGAAGTATCACTTCCCACCGGTCAAAAGGGACATCCACAAAATGTGTAAAAACCAGAAAGGCAAGACAGGCCCTGGAGAACAGGGAGCCTTGTTATGCTGATGGGCGGGATGTAAATTGCCAACTGCCTCTCTGGAGGCGTGCATTGTGTTCCCTAAAACAAGTAAACAACAGAGCTACAGAGCCAAGGGCACTTCCAGTCTAGGGAATATACCTTGGGAAAACTGAAAATCAAAAAGACACAGCCACCCCAAAATTTAGGGCTGCACTGCTTACAAGGACCTCAACTTGGGTACACCTTAAATATCCCAGGAAATATAAAAATGGTTCAAAAAATTGTGGTACTTACGTACGATGGAATATCCCTCAGCCATGAAATCAATGTCATAAGACCAGTAGCAGCAAAATGGGTGGATTCAGGTACGATGATTCTAAGTGAAATAAGTCACAGAGAAAAAGAAACTTATCATAAGATATCACTTATGAAGATCCTGTAAACATGGCTACACTTGAACTGAGTTAGGAAAGAGAACAGTGTCTCACATTTAGAAAACACTCTTATGCCTGCTTAAGGGGGAAGGAGAGGTGGGGTGATGCATAAAACCAGAGTTTGATATAAGCACAGGTACCGTTCCAAAAACCAACTATGGAATAGACAAGACCTACACCTTCCTCAGTGAAAGGGACTCAAAACCCCATATTTCCCGCAGAGGAATATATCTGACTAGTAAGAATCTTAAAACCTATGTATTGATATGTCTCCGTAAGGGAATCAAGTGTGTCTAGACTGGGATAAATATGGCAGCGAGAATCAGCTCAAACCCACTATAAAAAGGAATTTCAAAAATAAAACAAAAAAACTGGGAAATTCTTTACAATTCCTTCAGGGTCTCTGATGAAACCTGAAATGACCCTATCTACAATGACAGCTGGATGTGGCATAAGGCTGGACACTTGGGACTGAGAGGATTGGTGAGATTGGGTGAGCAAATGCAGACCCTTTAAAGCAATAATGCATGGCACACATTCCATGGGTCCCAACTCTCCAGGTTGAAGGGAATATTACTACAGATATAACATGTACGGGAATCCTAGAGAACGGACACACTGTGAATACGAAAGGTTTCTAAAACTCAACGAATAGTCCCTCTCCTGGTGCTCCGGTTTGACTTTCCATCTGCTTTATTATCAACCTCCCAACTTGGAGAGACAGCCCCTTTAACCTCCTGGTTCGCACAGGTTGCCAATTTGGCAGAGGATGAAAGGGAAGAGGGAGAACCAATGAGAGAGTAGCTGTTAGGCATTTGGACGGGCACATATCACTATAATTTCCCGGCAGGAAGAAGAATTAACCAAAGTCTCAGCCACCCACCGGGAATCAGTATAGATCCTGAACCAAAATTTTGGACTTGCGGTCAGCTCACCAAAAACGAGTTGAAAAATGGAGCTCAGGGGCACAGCAATTCACAAACTGGCCGAGTAATAAAGGACAACTATCGTCCAAAAATCTGTTGAGGGAAGGCAACGAGGCGGACTTGAAAGCGAGGCAGAATAGCAGGAAACAGATTTCAAGAGGTACGTTGGAATCGCCTTTAAAGCACAGGAAGAGGGGCACAACTTCGACAATGATGCACTTGGCCAAAAAGGGCGTATGCGTTTTCTCCTGAATATATTCAGGAGAAAACGCATACGCCCTTTTTGGCCAAGCAAGCAAGCGGGCAATGCAAATCTGCACTACAAAGAAGTATCACTTCCCACCGGTCAAAAGGGACATCCACAAAATGTGTAAAAACCAGAAAGGCAAGACAGGCCCTGGAGAACAGAGTGCCTTGTTATGCTGATGGGCGGGATGTAAATTGCCAACTGCCTCTCTGGAGGAGTGCATTGTGTTCCCTAAAACAAGTAAACAACAGAGCTACAGAGCCAAGGGCACTTCCAGTCTAGGGAATATACCTTGGGAAAACTGAAAATCAAAAAGACACAGCCACCCCAAAATTTAGGGCTGCACTGCTTACAAGGACCTCAACTTGGGTACACCTTAAATATCCCAGGAAATATAAAAATGGTTCAAAAAATTGTGGTACTTACGTACGATGGAATATCCCTCAGCCATGAAATCAATGTCATAAGACCAGTAGCAGCAAAATGGGTGGATTCAGGTACGATGATTCTAAGTGAAATAAGTCACACAGAAAAAGAAACTTATCATAAGATATCACTTATGAAGATCCTGTAAACATGGCTACACTTGAACTGAGTTAGGAAAGAGAACAGTGTCTCACATTTAGAAAACACTCTTATGCCTGCTTAAGGGGGAAGGAGAGGTGGGGTGATGCATAAAACCAGAGTTTGATATAAGCACAGGTACCGTTCCAAAAACCAACTATTGAATAGACAAGACCTACACCTTCCTCAGTGAAAGGGACTCAAAACCCCATATTTCCCGCAGAGGAATATATCTGACTAGTAAGAATCTTAAAACCTATGTATTGATATGTCTCCGTAAGGGAATCAAGTGTGTCTAGACTGGGATAAATATGGCAGCGAGAATCAGCTCAAACCCACTATAAAAAGGAATTTCAAAAATAAAACAAAAAAACTGGGAAATTCTTTACAATTCCTTCAGGGTCTCTGATGAAACCTGAAATGACCCTATCTACAATGACAGCTGGATGTGGCATAAGGCTGGACACTTGGGACTGAGAGGATTGGTGAGATTGGGTGAGCAAATGCAGACCCTTTAAAGCAATAATGCATGGCACACATTCCATGGGTCCCAACTCTCCAGGTTGAAGGGAATATTACTACAGATATAACATGTACGGGAATCCTAGAGAACGGACACACTGTGAATACGAAAGGTTTCTAAAACTCAACGAATAGTCCCTCTCCTGGTGCTCCGGTTTGACTTTCCATCTGCTTTATTATCAACCTCCCAACTTGGAGAGACAGCCCCTTTAACCTCCTGGTTCGCACAGGTTGCCAATTTGGCAGAGGATGAAAGGGAAGAGGGAGAACCAATGAGAGAGTAGCTGTTAGGCATTTGGACGGGCACATATCACTATAATTTCCCGGCAGGAAGAAGAATTAACCAAAGTTTCACCCACCCACCGGGAATCAGTATAGATCCTGAGCCAAAATTTTGGACTTGCGGTCAGCTCACCAAAAACGAGTTGAAAAATGGAGCTCAGGGGCACAGCAATTCACAAACTGGCCGAGTAATAAAGGACAACTATCGTCCAAAAATCTGTTGAGGGAAGGCAACGAGGCGGACTTGAAAGCGAGGCAGAATAGCAGGAAACAGATTTCCAGAGGTACGTTGGAATCGCCTTTAAAGCACAGGAAGAGGGGCACAACTTCGACAATGATGCACTTGGCCAAAAAGGGCGTATGCGTTTTCTCCTGAATATATTCAGGAGAAAGCGCATACGCCCTTTTTGGCCAAGCAAGCAAGCGGGCAATGCAAATCTGCACTACAAAGAAGTATCACTTCCCACCGGTCAAAAGGGACATCCACAAAATGTGTAAAAACCAGAAAGGCAAGACAGGCCCTGGAGAACAGGGAGCCTTGTTATGCTGATGGGCGGGATGTAAATTGCCAACTGCCTCTCTGGAGGAGTGCATTGTGTTCCCTAAAACAAGTAAACAACAGAGCTACAGAGCCAAGGGCACTTCCAGTCTAGGGAATATACCTTGGGAAAACTGAAAATCAAAAAGACACAGCCACCCCAAAATTTAGGGCTGCACTGCTTACAAGGACCTCAACTTGGGTACACCTTAAATATCCCAGGAAATATAAAAATGGTTCAAAAAATTGTGGTACTTACGTACGATGGAATATCCCTCAGCCATGAAATCAATGTCATAAGACCAGTAGCAGCAAAATGGGTGGATTCAGGTACGATGATTCTAAGTGAAATAAGTCACACAGAAAAAGAAACTTATCATAAGATATCACTTATGAAGATCCTGTAAACATGGCTACACTTGAACTGAGTTAGGAAAGAGAACAGTGTCTCACATTTAGAAAACACTCTTATGCCTGCTTAAGGGGGAAGGAGAGGTGGGGTGATGCATAAAACCAGAGTTTGATATAAGCACAGGTACCGTTCCAAAAACCAACTATGGAATAGACAAGACCTACACCTTCCTCAGTGAAAGGGACTCAAAACCCCATATTTCCCGCAGAGGAATATATCTGACTAGTAAGAATCTTAAAACCTATGTATTGATATGTCTCCGTAAGGGAATCAAGTGTGTCTAGACTGGGATAAATATGGCAGCGAGAATCAGCTCAAACCCACTATAAAAAGGAATTTCAAAAATAAAACAAAAAAAACTGGGAAATTCTTTACAATTCCTTCAGGGTCTCTGATGAAACCTGAAATGACCCTATCTACAATGACAGCTGGATGTGGCATAAGGCTGGACACTTGGGACTGAGAGGATTGGTGAGATTGGGTGAGCAAATGCAGACCCTTTAAAGCAATAATGCATGGCACACATTCCATGGGTCCCAACTCTCCAGGTTGAAGGGAATATTACTACAGATATAACATGTACGGGAATCCTAGAGAACGGACACACTGTGAATACGAAAGGTTTCTAAAACTCAACGAATAGTCCCTCTCCTGGTGCTCCGGTTTGACTTTCCATCTGCTTTATTATCAACCTCCCAACTTGGAGAGACAGCCCCTTTAACCTCCTGGTTCGCACAGGTTGCCAATTTGGCAGAGGATGAAAGGGAAGAGGGAGAACCAATGAGAGAGTAGCTGTTAGGCATTTGGACGGGCACATATCACTGTAATTTCCCGGCAGGAAGAAGAATTAACCAAAGTCTCAGCCACCCACCGGGAATCAGTATAGATCCTGAACCAAAATTTTGGACTTGCGGTCAGCTCACCAAAAACGAGTTGAAAAATGGAGCTCAGGGGCACAGCAATTCACAAACTGGCCGAGTAATAAAGGACAACTATCGTCCAAAAATCTGTTGAGGGAAGGCAACGAGGCGGACTTGAAAGCGAGGCAGAATAGCAGGAAACAGATTTCCAGAGGTACGTTGGAATCGCCTTTAAAGCACAGGAAGAGGGGCACAACTTCGACAATGATGCACTTGGACAAAAAGGGCGTATGCGTTTTCTCCTGAATATATTCAGGAGAAAACGCATACGCCCTTTTTGGCCAAGCAAGCAAGCGGGCAATGCAAATCTGCACTACAAAGAAGTATCACTTCCCACCGGTCAAAAGGGACATCCACAAAATGTGTAAAAACCAGAAAGGCAAGACAGGCCCTGGAGAACAGGGAGCCTTGTTATGCTGATGGGCGGGATGTAAATTGCCAACTGCCTCTCTGGAGGCGTGCATTGTGTTCCCTAAAACAAGTAAACAACAGAGCTACAGAGCCAAGGGCACTTCCAGTCTAGGGAATATACCTTGGGAAAACTGAAAATCAAAAAGACACAGCCACCCCAAAATTTAGGGCTGCACTGCTTACAAGGACCTCAACTTGGGTACACCTTAAATATCCCAGGAAATATAAAAATGGTTCAAAAAATTGTGGTACTTACGTACGATGGAATATCCCTCAGCCATGAAATCAATGTCATAAGACCAGTAGCAGCAAAATGGGTGGATTCAGGTACGATGATTCTAAGTGAAATAAGTCACAGAGAAAAAGAAACTTATCATAAGATATCACTTATGAAGATCCTGTAAACATGGCTACACTTGAACTGAGTTAGGAAAGAGAACAGTGTCTCACATTTAGAAAACACTCTTATGCCTGCTTAAGGGGGAAGGAGAGGTGGGGTGATGCATAAAACCAGAGTTTGATATAAGCACAGGTACCGTTCCAAAAACCAACTATGGAATAGACAAGACCTACACCTTCCTCAGTGAAAGGGACTCAAAACCCCATATTTCCCGCAGAGGAATATATCTGACTAGTAAGAATCTTAAAACCTATGTATTGATATGTCTCCGTAAGGGAATCAAGTGTGTCTAGACTGGGATAAATATGGCAGCGAGAATCAGCTCAAACCCACTATAAAAAGGAATTTCAAAAATAAAACAAAAAAACTGGGAAATTCTTTACAATTCCTTCAGGGTCTCTGATGAAACCTGAAATGACCCTATCTACAATGACAGCTGGATGTGGCATAAGGCTGGACACTTGGGACTGAGAGGATTGGTGAGATTGGGTGAGCAAATGCAGACCCTTTAAAGCAATAATGCATGGCACACATTCCATGGGTCCCAACTCTCCAGGTTGAAGGGAATATTACTACAGATATAACATGTACGGGAATCCTAGAGAACGGACACACTGTGAATACGAAAGGTTTCTAAAACTCAACGAATAGTCCCTCTCCTGGTGCTCCGGTTTGACTTTCCATCTGCTTTATTATCAACCTCCCAACTTGGAGAGACAGCCCCTTTAACCTCCTGGTTCGCACAGGTTGCCAATTTGGCAGAGGATGAAAGGGAAGAGGGAGAACCAATGAGAGAGTAGCTGTTAGGCATTTGGACGGGCACATATCACTATAATTTCCCGGCAGGAAGAAGAATTAACCAAAGTCTCAGCCACCCACCGGGAATCAGTATAGATCCTGAACCAAAATTTTGGACTTGCGGTCAGCTCACCAAAAACGAGTTGAAAAATGGAGCTCAGGGGCACAGCAATTCACAAACTGGCCGAGTAATAAAGGACAACTATCGTCCAAAAATCTGTTGAGGGAAGGCAACGAGGCGGACTTGAAAGCGAGGCAGAATAGCAGGAAACAGATTTCAAGAGGTACGTTGGAATCGCCTTTAAAGCACAGGAAGAGGGGCACAACTTCGACAATGATGCACTTGGCCAAAAAGGGCGTATGCGTTTTCTCCTGAATATATTCAGGAGAAAACGCATACGCCCTTTTTGGCCAAGCAAGCAAGCGGGCAATGCAAATCTGCACTACAAAGAAGTATCACTTCCCACCGGTCAAAAGGGACATCCACAAAATGTGTAAAAACCAGAAAGGCAAGACAGGCCCTGGAGAACAGAGTGCCTTGTTATGCTGATGGGCGGGATGTAAATTGCCAACTGCCTCTCTGGAGGAGTGCATTGTGTTCCCTAAAACAAGTAAACAACAGAGCTACAGAGCCAAGGGCACTTCCAGTCTAGGGAATATACCTTGGGAAAACTGAAAATCAAAAAGACACAGCCACCCCAAAATTTAGGGCTGCACTGCTTACAAGGACCTCAACTTGGGTACACCTTAAATATCCCAGGAAATATAAAAATGGTTCAAAAAATTGTGGTACTTACGTACGATGGAATATCCCTCAGCCATGAAATCAATGTCATAAGACCAGTAGCAGCAAAATGGGTGGATTCAGGTACGATGATTCTAAGTGAAATAAGTCACACAGAAAAAGAAACTTATCATAAGATATCACTTATGAAGATCCTGTAAACATGGCTACACTTGAACTGAGTTAGGAAAGAGAACAGTGTCTCACATTTAGAAAACACTCTTATGCCTGCTTAAGGGGGAAGGAGAGGTGGGGTGATGCATAAAACCAGAGTTTGATATAAGCACAGGTACCGTTCCAAAAACCAACTATTGAATAGACAAGACCTACACCTTCCTCAGTGAAAGGGACTCAAAACCCCATATTTCCCGCAGAGGAATATATCTGACTAGTAAGAATCTTAAAACCTATGTATTGATATGTCTCCGTAAGGGAATCAAGTGTGTCTAGACTGGGATAAATATGGCAGCGAGAATCAGCTCAAACCCACTATAAAAAGGAATTTCAAAAATAAAACAAAAAAACTGGGAAATTCTTTACAATTCCTTCAGGGTCTCTGATGAAACCTGAAATGACCCTATCTACAATGACAGCTGGATGTGGCATAAGGCTGGACACTTGGGACTGAGAGGATTGGTGAGATTGGGTGAGCAAATGCAGACCCTTTAAAGCAATAATGCATGGCACACATTCCATGGGTCCCAACTCTCCAGGTTGAAGGGAATATTACTACAGATATAACATGTACGGGAATCCTAGAGAACGGACACACTGTGAATACGAAAGGTTTCTAAAACTCAACGAATAGTCCCTCTCCTGGTGCTCCGGTTTGACTTTCCATCTGCTTTATTATCAACCTCCCAACTTGGAGAGACAGCCCCTTTAACCTCCTGGTTCGCACAGGTTGCCAATTTGGCAGAGGATGAAAGGGAAGAGGGAGAACCAATGAGAGAGTAGCTGTTAGGCATTTGGACGGGCACATATCACTATAATTTCCCGGCAGGAAGAAGAATTAACCAAAGTTTCACCCACCCACCGGGAATCAGTATAGATCCTGAACCAAAATTTTGGACTTGCGGTCAGCTCACCAAAAACGAGTTGAAAAATGGAGCTCAGGGGCACAGCAATTCACAAACTGGCCGAGTAATAAAGGACAACTATCGTCCAAAAATCTGTTGAGGGAAGGCAACGAGGCGGACTTGAAAGCGAGGCAGAATAGCAGGAAACAGATTTCCAGAGGTACGTTGGAATCGCCTTTAAAGCACAGGAAGAGGGGCACAACTTCGACAATGATGCACTTGGCCAAAAAGGGCGTATGCGTTTTCTCCTGAATATATTCAGGAGAAAACGCATACGCCCTTTTTGGCCAAGCAAGCAAGCGGGCAATGCAAATCTGCACTACAAAGAAGTATCACTTCCCACCGGTCAAAAGGGACATCCACAAAATGTGTAAAAACCAGAAAGGCAAGACAGGCCCTGGAGAACAGGGAGCCTTGTTATGCTGATGGGCGGGATGTAAATTGCCAACTGCCTCTCTGGAGGAGTGCATTGTGTTCCCTAAAACAAGTAAACAACAGAGCTACAGAGCCAAGGGCACTTCCAGTCTAGGGAATATACCTTGGGAAAACTGAAAATCAAAAAGACACAGCCACCCCAAAATTTAGGGCTGCACTGCTTACAAGGACCTCAACTTGGGTACACCTTAAATATCCCAGGAAATATAAAAATGGTTCAAAAAATTGTGGTACTTACGTACGATGGAATATCCCTCAGCCATGAAATCAATGTCATAAGACCAGTAGCAGCAAAATGGGTGGATTCAGGTACGATGATTCTAAGTGAAATAAGTCACACAGAAAAAGAAACTTATCATAAGATATCACTTATGAAGATCCTGTAAACATGGCTACACTTGAACTGAGTTAGGAAAGAGAACAGTGTCTCACATTTAGAAAACACTCTTATGCCTGCTTAAGGGGGAAGGAGAGGTGGGGTGATGCATAAAACCAGAGTTTGATATAAGCACAGGTACCGTTCCAAAAACCAACTATGGAATAGACAAGACCTACACCTTCCTCAGTGAAAGGGACTCAAAACCCCATATTTCCCGCAGAGGAATATATCTGACTAGTAAGAATCTTAAAACCTATGTATTGATATGTCTCCGTAAGGGAATCAAGTGTGTCTAGACTGGGATAAATATGGCAGCGAGAATCAGCTCAAACCCACTATAAAAAGGAATTTCAAAAATAAAACAAAAAAAACTGGGAAATTCTTTACAATTCCTTCAGGGTCTCTGATGAAACCTGAAATGACCCTATCTACAATGACAGCTGGATGTGGCATAAGGCTGGACACTTGGGACTGAGAGGATTGGTGAGATTGGGTGAGCAAATGCAGACCCTTTAAAGCAATAATGCATGGCACACATTCCATGGGTCCCAACTCTCCAGGTTGAAGGGAATATTACTACAGATATAACATGTACGGGAATCCTAGAGAACGGACACACTGTGAATACGAAAGGTTTCTAAAACTCAACGAATAGTCCCTCTCCTGGTGCTCCGGTTTGACTTTCCATCTGCTTTATTATCAACCTCCCAACTTGGAGAGACAGCCCCTTTAACCTCCTGGTTCGCACAGGTTGCCAATTTGGCAGAGGATGAAAGGGAAGAGGGAGAACCAATGAGAGAGTAGCTGTTAGGCATTTGGACGGGCACATATCACTGTAATTTCCCGGCAGGAAGAAGAATTAACCAAAGTCTCAGCCACCCACCGGGAATCAGTATAGATCCTGAACCAAAATTTTGGACTTGCGGTCAGCTCACCAAAAACGAGTTGAAAAATGGAGCTCAGGGGCACAGCAATTCACAAACTGGCCGAGTAATAAAGGACAACTATCGTCCAAAAATCTGTTGAGGGAAGGCAACGAGGCGGACTTGAAAGCGAGGCAGAATAGCAGGAAACAGATTTCCAGAGGTACGTTGGAATCGCCTTTAAAGCACAGGAAGAGGGGCACAACTTCGACAATGATGCACTTGGCCCAAAAGGGCGTATGCGTTTTCTCCTGAATATATTCAGGAGAAAACGCATACGCCCTTTTTGGCCAAGCAAGCAAGCGGGCAATGCAAATCTGCACTACAAAGAAGTATCACTTCCCACCGGTCAAAAGGGACATCCACAAAATGTGTAAAAACCAGAAAGGCAAGACAGGCCCTGGAGAACAGGGAGCCTTGTTATGCTGATGGGCGGGATGTAAATTGCCAACTGCCTCTCTGGAGGCGTGCATTGTGTTCCCTAAAACAAGTAAACAACAGAGCTACAGAGCCAAGGGCACTTCCAGTCTAGGGAATATACCTTGGGAAAACTGAAAATCAAAAAGACACAGCCACCCCAAAATTTAGGGCTGCACTGCTTACAAGGACCTCAACTTGGGTACACCTTAAATATCCCAGGAAATATAAAAATGGTTCAAAAAATTGTGGTACTTACGTACGATGGAATATCCCTCAGCCATGAAATCAATGTCATAAGACCAGTAGCAGCAAAATGGGTGGATTCAGGTACGATGATTCTAAGTGAAATAAGTCACAGAGAAAAAGAAACTTATCATAAGATATCACTTATGAAGATCCTGTAAACATGGCTACACTTGAACTGAGTTAGGAAAGAGAACAGTGTCTCACATTTAGAAAACACTCTTATGCCTGCTTAAGGGGGAAGGAGAGGTGGGGTGATGCATAAAACCAGAGTTTGATATAAGCACAGGTACCGTTCCAAAAACCAACTATCTAATAGACAAGACCTACACCTTCCTCAGTGAAAGGGACTCAAAACCCCATATTTCCCGCAGAGGAATATATCTGACTAGTAAGAATCTTAAAACCTATGTATTGATATGTCTCCGTAAGGGAATCAAGTGTGTCTAGACTGGGATAAATATGGCAGCGAGAATCAGCTCAAACCCACTATAAAAAGGAATTTCAAAAATAAAACAAAAAAAACTGGGAAATTCTTTACAATTCCTTCAGGGTCTCTGATGAAACCTGAAATGACCCTATCTACAATGACAGCTGGATGTGGCATAAGGCTGGACACTTGGGACTGAGAGGATTGGTGAGATTGGGTGAGCAAATGCAGACCCTTTAAAGCAATAATGCATGGCACACATTCCATGGGTCCCAACTCTCCAGGTTGAAGGGAATATTACTACAGATATAACATGTACGGGAATCCTAGAGAACGGACACACTGTGAATACGAAAGGTTTCTAAAACTCAACGAATAGTCCCTCTCCTGGTGCTCCGGTTTGACTTTCCATCTGCTTTATTATCAACCTCCCAACTTGGAGAGACAGCCCCTTTAACCTCCTGGTTCGCACAGGTTGCCAATTTGGCAGAGGATGAAAGGGAAGAGGGAGAACCAATGAGAGAGTAGCTGTTAGGCATTTGGACGGGCACATATCACTGTAATTTCCCGGCAGGAAGAAGAATTAACCAAAGTCTCAGCCACCCACCGGGAATCAGTATAGATCCTGAACCAAAATTTTGGACTTGCGGTCAGCTCACCAAAAACGAGTTGAAAAATGGAGCTCAGGGGCACAGCAATTCACAAACTGGCCGAGTAATAAAGGACAACTATCGTCCAAAAATCTGTTGAGGGAAGGCAACGAGGCGGACTTGAAAGCGAGGCAGAATAGCAGGAAACAGATTTCCAAAGGTACGTTGGAATCGCCTTTAAAGCACAGGAAGAGGGGCACAACTTCGACAATGATGCACTTGGCCCAAAAGGGCGTATGCGTTTTCTCCTGAATATATTCAGGAGAAAACGCATACACCCTTTTTGGCCAAGCAAGCAAGCGGGCAATGCAAATCTGCACTACAAAGAAGTATCACTTCCCACCGGTCAAAAGGGACATCCACAAAATGTGTAAAAACCAGAAAGGCAAGACAGGCCCTGGAGAACAGGGAGCCTTGTTATGCTGATGGGCGGGATGTAAATTGCCAACTGCCTCTCTGGAGGAGTGCATTGTGTTCCCTAAAACAAGTAAACAACAGAGCTACAGAGCCAAGGGCACTTCCAGTCTAGGGAATATACCTTGGGAAAACTGAAAATCAAAAAGACACAGCCACCCCAAAATTTAGGGCTGCACTGCTTACAAGGACCTCAACTTGGGTACACCTTAAATATCCCAGGAAATATAAAAATGGTTCAAAAAATTGTGGTACTTACGTACGATGGAATATCCCTCAGCCATGAAATCAATGTCATAAGACCAGTAGCAGCAAAATGGGTGGATTCAGGTACGATGATTCTAAGTGAAATAAGTCACACAGAAAAAGAAACTTATCATAAGATATCACTTATGAAGATCCTGTAAACATGGCTACACTTGAACTGAGTTAGGAAAGAGAACAGTGTCTCACATTTAGAAAACACTCTTATGCCTGCTTAAGGGGGAAGGAGAGGTGGGGTGATGCATAAAACCAGAGTTTGATATAAGCACAGGTACCGTTCCAAAAACCAACTATGGAATAGACAAGACCTACACCTTCCTCAGTGAAAGGGACTCAAAACCCCATATTTCCCGCAGAGGAATATATCTGACTAGTAAAGTAAGAATCTTAAAACCTATGTATTGATATGTCTCCGTAAGGGAATCAAGTGTGTCTAGACTGGGATAAATATGGCAGCGAGAATCAGCTCAAACCCACTATAAAAAGGAATTTCAAAAATAAAACAAAAAAACTGGGAAATTCTTTACAATTCCTTCAGGGTCTCTGATGAAACCTGAAATGACCCTATCTACAATGACAGCTGGATGTGGCATAAGGCTGGACACTTGGGACTGAGAGGATTGGTGAGATTGGGTGAGCAAATGCACTTTAAAGCAATAATGCATGGCACACATTCCATGGGTCCCAACTCTCCAGGTTGAAGGGAATATTACTACAGATATAACATGTACGGGAATCCTAGAGAACGGACACACTGTGAATACGAAAGGTTTCTAAAACTCAACGAATAGTCCCTCTCCTGGTGCTCCGGTTTGACTTTCCATCTGCTTTATTATCAACCTCCCAACTTGGAGAGACAGCCCCTTTAACCTCCTGGTTCGCACAGGTTGCCAATTTGGCAGAGGATGAAAGGGAAGAGGGAGAACCAATGAGAGAGTAGCTGTTAGGCATTTGGACGGGCACATATCACTATAATTTCCCGGCAGGAAGAAGAATTAACCAAAGTCTCAGCCACCCACCGGGAATCAGTATAGATCCTGAACCAAAATTTGGACTTGCGGTCACCTCACCAAAAACGAGTTGAAAAATGGAGCTCAGGGGCACAGCAATTCACAAACTGGCCGAGTAATAAAGGACAACTATCGTCCAAAAATCTGTTGAGGGAAGGCAACGAGGCGGACTTGAAAGCGAGGCAGAATAGCAGGAAACAGATTTCCAGAGGTACGTTGGAATCGCCTTTAAAGCACAGGAAAAGGGGGACAACTTCGACAATGATGCACTTGGCCAAAAAGGGCGTATGCGTTTTCTCCTGAATATATTCAGGAGAAACCGAATACGCCCTTTTTGGCCAAGCAAGCAAGCGGGCAATGCAAATCTGCACTACAAAGAAGTATCACTTCCCACCGGTCAAAAGGGACATCCACAAAATGTGTAAAAACCAGAAAGGCAAGACAGGCCCTGGAGAACAGGGAGCCTTGTTATGCTGATGGGCGGGATGTAAATTGCCAACTGCCTCTCTGGAGGAGTGCATTGTGTTCCCTAAAACAAGTAAACAACAGAGCTACAGAGCCAAGGGCACTTCCAGTCTAGGGAATATACCTTGGGAAAACTGAAAATCAAAAAGACACAGCCACCCCAAAATTTAGGGCTGCACTGCTTACAAGGACCTCAACTTGGGTACACCTTAAATATCCCAGGAAATATAAAAATGGTTCAAAAAATTGTGGTACTTACGTACGATGGAATATCCCTCAGCCATGAAATCAATGTCATAAGACCAGTAGCAGCAAAATGGGTGGATTCAGGTACGATGATTCTAAGTGAAATAAGTCACAGAGAAAAAGAAACTTATCATAAGATATCACTTATGAAGATCCTGTAAACATGGCTACACTTGAACTGAGTTAGGAAAGAGAACAGTGTCTCACATTTAGAAAACACTCTTATGCCTGCTTAAGGGGGAAGGAGAGGTGGGGTGATGCATAAAACCAGAGTTTGATATAAGCACAGGTACCGTTCCAAAAACCAACTATGGAATAGACAAGACCTACACCTTCCTCAGTGAAAGGGACTCAAAACCCCATATTTCCCGCAGAGGAATATATCTGACTAGTAAGAATCTTAAAACCTATGTATTGATATGTCTCCGTAAGGGAATCAAGTGTGTCTAGACTGGGATAAATATGGCAGCGAGAATCAGCTCAAACCCACTATAAAAAGGAATTTCAAAAATAAAACAAAAAAACTGGGAAATTCTTTACAATTCCTTCAGGGTCTCTGATGAAACCTGAAATGACCCTATCTACAATGACAGCTGGATGTGGCATAAGGCTGGACACTTGGGACTGAGAGGATTGGTGAGATTGGGTGAGCAAATGCAGACCCTTTAAAGCAATAATGCATGGCACACATTCCATGGGTCCCAACTCTCCAGGTTGAAGGGAATATTACTACAGATATAACATGTACGGGAATCCTAGAGAACGGACACACTGTGAATACGAAAGGTTTCTAAAACTCAACGAATAGTCCCTCTCCTGGTGCTCCGGTTTGACTTTCCATCTGCTTTATTATCAACCTCCCAACTTGGAGAGACAGCCCCTTTAACCTCCTGGTTCGCACAGGTTGCCAATTTGGCAGAGGATGAAAGGGAAGAGGGAGAACCAATGAGAGAGTAGCTGTTAGGCATTTGGACGGGCACATATCACTGTAATTTCCCGGCAGGAAGAAGAATTAACCAAAGTCTCAGCCACCCACCGGGAATCAGTATAGATCCTGAACCAAAATTTTGGACTTGCGGTCAGCTCACCAAAAACGAGTTGAAAAATGGAGCTCAGGGGCACAGCAATTCACAAACTGGCCGAGTAATAAAGGACAACTATCGTCCAAAAATCTGTTGAGGGATGGCAACGAGGCGGACTTGAAAGCGAGGCAGAATAGCAGGAAACAGATTTCCAGAGGTACGTTGGAATCGCCTTTAAAGCACAGGAAGAGGGGCACAACTTCGACAATGATGCACTTGGCCCAAAAGGGCGTATGCGTTTTCTCCTGAATATATTCAGGAGAAAACGCATACACCCTTTTTGGCCAAGCAAGCAAGCGGGCAATGCAAATCTGCACTACAAAGAAGTATCACTTCCCACCGGTCAAAAGGGACATCCACAAAATGTGTAAAAACCAGAAAGGCAAGACAGGCCCTGGAGAACAGGGAGCCTTGTTATGCTGATGGGCGGGATGTAAATTGCCAACTGCCTCTCTGGAGGAGTGCATTGTGTTCCCTAAAACAAGTAAACAACAGAGCTACAGAGCCAAGGGCACTTCCAGTCTAGGGAATATACCTTGGGAAAACTGAAAATCAAAAAGACACAGCCACCCCAAAATTTAGGGCTGCACTGCTTACAGGGACCTCAACTTGGGTACACCTTAAATATCACAGGAAATATAAAAATGGTTCAAAAAATTGTGGTACTTACGTACGATGGAATATCCCTCAGCCATGAAATCAATGTCATAAGACCAGTAGCAGCAAAATGGGTGGATTCAGGTACGATGATTCTAAGTGAAATAAGTCACACAGAAAAAGAAACTTATCATAAGATATCACTTATGAAGATCCTGTAAACATGGCTACACTTGAACTGAGTTAGGAAAGAGAACAGTGTCTCACATTTAGAAAACACTCTTATGCCTGCTTAAGGGGGAAGGAGAGGTGGGGTGATGCATAAAACCAGAGTTTGATATAAGCACAGGTACCGTTCCAAAAACCAACTATGGAATAGACAAGACCTACACCTTCCTCAGTGAAAGGGACTCAAAACCCCATATTTCCCGCAGAGGAATATATCTGACTAGTAAAGTAAGAATCTTAAAACCTATGTATTGATATGTCTCCGTAAGGGAATCAAGTGTGTCTAGACTGGGATAAATATGGCAGCGAGAATCAGCTCAAACCCACTATAAAAAGGAATTTCAAAAATAAAACAAAAAAACTGGGAAATTCTTTACAATTCCTTCAGGGTCTCTGATGAAACCTGAAATGACCCTATCTACAATGACAGCTGGATGTGGCATAAGGCTGGACACTTGGGACTGAGAGGATTGGTGAGATTGGGTGAGCAAATGCAGACCCTTTAAAGCAATAATGCATGGCACACATTCCATGGGTCCCAACTCTCCAGGTTGAAGGGAATATTACTACAGATATAACATGTACGGGAATCCTAGAGAACGGACACACTGTGAATACGAAAGGTTTCTAAAACTCAACGAATAGTCCCTCTCCTGGTGCTCCGGTTTGACTTTCCATCTGCTTTATTATCAACCTCCCAACTTGGAGAGACAGCCCCTTTAACCTCCTGGTTCGCACAGGTTGCCAATTTGGCAGAGGATGAAAGGGAAGAGGGAGAACCAATGAGAGAGTAGCTGTTAGGCATTTGGAAGGGCACATATCACTGTAATTTCCCGGCAGGAAGAAGAATTAACCAAAGTCTCAGCCACCCACCGGGAATCAGTATAGATCCTGAACCAAAATTTTGGACTTGCGGTCAGCTCACCAAAAACGAGTTGAAAAATGGAGCTCAGGGGCACAGCAATTCACAAACTGGCCGAGTAATAAAGGACAACTATCGTCCAAAAATCTGTTGAGGGAAGGCAACGAGGCGGACTTGAAAGCGAGGCAGAATAGCAGGAAACAGATTTCCAGAGGTACGTTGGAATCGCATTTAAAGCACAGGAAGAGGGGCACAACTTCGACAATGATGCACTTGGACAAAAAGGGCGTATGCGTTTTCTCCTGAATATATTCAGGAGAAAACGCATACGCCCTTTTTGGCCAAGCAAGCAAGCGGGCAATGCAAATCTGCACTACAAAGAAGTATCACTTCCCACCGGTCAAAAGGGACATCCACAAAATGTGTAAAAACCAGAAAGGCAAGACAGGCCCTGGAGAACAGGGAGCCTTGTTATGCTGATGGGCGGGATGTAAATTGCCAACTGCCTCTCTGGAGGCGTGCATTGTGTTCCCTAAAACAAGTAAACAACAGAGCTACAGAGCCAAGGGCACTTCCAGTCTAGGGAATATACCTTGGGAAAACTGAAAATCAAAAAGACACAGCCACCCCAAAATTTAGGGCTGCACTGCTTACAAGGACTTCAACTTGGGTACACCTTAAATATCCCAGGAAATATAAAAATGGTTCAAAAAATTGTGGTACTTACGTACGATGGAATATCCCTCAGCCATGAAATCAATGTCATAAGACCAGTAGCAGCAAAATGGGTGGATTCAGGTACGATGATTCTAAGTGAAATAAGTCACAGAGAAAAAGAAACTTATCATAAGATATCACTTATGAAGATCCTGTAAACATGGCTACACTTGAACTGAGTTAGGAAAGAGAACAGTGTCTCACATTTAGAAAACACTCTTATGCCTGCTTAAGGGGGAAGGAGAGGTGGGGTGATGCATAAAACCAGAGTTTGATATAAGCACAGGTACCGTTCCAAAAACCAACTATGGAATAGACAAGACCTACACCTTCCTCAGTGAAAGGGACTCAAAACCCCATATTTCCCGCAGAGGAATATATCTGACTAGTAAGAATCTTAAAACCTATGTATTGATATGTCTCCGTAAGGGAATCAAGTGTGTCTAGACTGGGATAAATATGGCAGCGAGAATCAGCTCAAACCCACTCTAAAAAGGAATTTCAAAAATAAAACAAAAAAAACTGGGAAATTCTTTACAATTCCTTCAGGGTCTCTGATGAAACCTGAAATGACCCTATCTACAATGACAGCTGGATGTGGCATAAGGCTGGACACTTGGGACTGAGAGGATTGGTGAGATTGGGTGAGCAAATGCAGACCCTTTAAAGCAATAATGCATGGCACACATTCCATGGGTCCCAACTCTCCAGGTTGAAGGGAATATTACTACAGATATAACATGTACGGGAATCCTAGAGAACGGACACACTGTGAATACGAATGCTTTCTAAAACTCAACGAATAGTCCCTCTCCTGGTGCTCCGGTTTGACTTTCCATCTGCTTTATTATCAACCTCCCAACTTGGAGAGACAGCCCCTTTAACCTCCTGGTTCGCACAGGTTGCCAATTTGGCAGAGGATGAAAGGGAAGAGGGAGAACCAATGAGAGAGTAGCTGTTAGGCATTTGGACGGGCACATATCACTGTAATTTCCCGGCAGGAAGAAGAATTAACCAAAGTCTCAGCCACCCACCGGGAATCAGTATAGATCCTGAACCAAAATTTTGGACTTGCGGTCAGCTCACCAAAAACGAGTTGAAAAATGGAGCTCAGGGGCACAGCAATTCACAAACTGGCCGAGTAATAAAGGACAACTATCGTCCAAAAATCTGTTGAGGGAAGGCAACGAGGCGGACTTGAAAGTGAGGCAGAATAGCAGGAAACAGATTTCAAGAGGTACGTTGGAATCGCCTTTAAAGCACAGGAAGAGGGGCACAACTTCGACAATGATGCACTTGGCCCAAAAGGGCGTATGCGTTTTCTCCTGAATATATTCAGGAGAAAACGCATACACCCTTTTTGGCCAAGCAAGCAAGCGGGCAATGCAAATCTGCACTACAAAGAAGTATCACTTCCCACCGGTCAAAAGGGACATCCACAAAATGTGTAAAAACCAGAAAGGCAAGACAGGCCCTGGAGAACAGGGAGCCTTGTTATGCTGATGGGCGGGATGTAAATTGCCAACTGCCTCTCTGGAGGAGTGCATTGTGTTCCCTAAAACAAGTAAACAACAGAGCTACAGAGCCAAGGGCACTTCCAGTCTAGGGAATATACCTTGGGAAAACTGAAAATCAAAAAGACACAGCCACCCCAAAATTTAGGGCTGCACTGCTTACAAGGACCTCAACTTGGGTACACCTTAAATATCCCAGGAAATATAAAAATGGTTCAAAAAATTGTGGTACTTACGTACGATGGAATATCCCTCAGCCATGAAATCAATGTCATAAGACCAGTAGCAGCAAAATGGGTGGATTCAGGTACGATGATTCTAAGTGAAATAAGTCACACAGAAAAAGAAACTTATCATAAGATATCATTTATGAAGATCCTGTAAACATGGCTACACTTGAACTGAGTTAGGAAAGAGAACAGTGTCTCACATTTAGAAAACACTCTTATGCCTGCTTAAGGGGGAAGGAGAGGTGGGGTGATGCATAAAACCAGAGTTTGATATAAGCACAGGTACCGTTCCAAAAACCAACTATGGAATAGACAAGACCTACACCTTCCTCAGTGAAAGGGACTCAAAACCCCATATTTCCCGCAGAGGAATATATCTGACTAGTAAGAATCTTAAAACCTATGTATTGATATGTCTCCGTAAGGGAATCAAGTGTGTCTAGACTGGGATAAATATGGCAGTGAGAATCAGCTCAAACCCACTATAAAAAGGAATTTCAAAAATAAAACAAAAAAAACTGGGAAATTCTTTACAATTCCTTCAGGGTCTCTGATGAAACCTGAAATGACCCTATCTACAATGACAGCTGGATGTGGCATAAGGCTGGACACTTGGGACTGAGAGGATTGGTGAGATTGGGTGAGCAAATGCAGACCCTTTAAAGCAATAATGCATGGCACACATTCCATGGGTCCCAACTCTCCAGGTTGAAGGGAATATTACTACAGATATAACATGTACGGGAATCCTAGAGAACGGACACACTGTGAATACGAAAGGTTTCTAAAACTCAACGAATAGTCCTTCTCCTGGTGCTCCGGTTTGACTTTCCATCTGCTTTATTATCAACCTCCCAACTTGGAGAGACAGCCCCTTTAACCTCCTGGTTCGCACAGGTTGCCAATTTGGCAGAGGATGAAAGGGAAGAGGGAGAACCAATGAGAGAGTAGCTGTTAGGCATTTGGACGGGCACATATCACTGTAATTTCCCGGCAGGAAGAAGAATTAACCAAAGTCTCAGCCACCCACCGGGAATCAGTATAGATCCTGAACCAAAATTTTGGACTTGCGGTCAGCTCACCAAAAACGAGTTGAAAAATGGAGCTCAGGGGCACAGCAATTCACAAACTGGCCGAGTAATAAAGGACAACTATCGTCCAAAAATCTGTTGAGGGAAGGCAACGAGGCGGACTTGAAAGCGAGGCAGAATAGCAGGAAACAGATTTCAAGAGGTACGTTGGAATCGCCTTTAAAGCACAGGAAGAGGGGCACAACTTCGACAATGATGCACTTGGACAAAAAGGGCGTATGCGTTTTCTCCTGAATATATTCAGGAGAAAACGCATACGCCCTTTTTGGCCAAGCAAGCAAGCGGGCAATGCAAATCTGCACTACAAAGAAGTATCACTTCCCACCGGTCAAAAGGGACATCCACAAAATGTGTAAAAACCAGAAAGGCAAGACAGGCCCTGGAGAACAGGGAGCCTTGTTATGCTGATGGGCGGGATGTAAATTGCCAACTGCCTCTCTGGAGGCGTGCATTGTGTTCCCTAAAACAAGTAAACAACAGAGCTACAGAGCCAAGGGCACTTCCAGTCTAGGGAATATACCTTGGGAAAACTGAAAATCAAAAAGACACAGCCACCCCAAAATTTAGGGCTGCACTGCTTACAAGGACCTCAACTTGGGTACACCTTAAATATCCCAGGAAATATAAAAATGGTTCAAAAAATTGTGGTACTTACGTACGATGGAATATCCCTCAGCCATGAAATCAATGTCATAAGACCAGTAGCAGCAAAATGGGTGGATTCAGGTACGATGATTCTAAGTGAAATAAGTCACACAGAAAAAGAAACTTATCATAAGATATCACTTATGAAGATCCTGTAAACATGGCTACACTTGAACTGAGTTAGGAAAGAGAACAGTGTCTCACATTTAGAAAACACTCTTATGCCTGCTTAAGGGGGAAGGAGAGGTGGGGTGATGCATAAAACCAGAGTTTGATATAAGCACAGGTACCGTTCCAAAAACCAACTATGGAATAGACAAGACCTACACCTTCCTCAGTGAAAGGGACTCAAAACCCCATATTTCCCGCAGAGGAATATATCTGACTTGTAAGAATCTTAAAACCTATGTATTGATATGTCTCCGTAAGGGAATCAAGTGTGTCTAGACTGGGATAAATATGGCAGCGAGAATCAGCTCAAACCCACTATAAAAAGGAATTTCAAAAATAAAACAAAAAAAACTGGGAAATTCTTTACAATTCCTTCAGGGTCTCTGATGAAACCTGAAATGACCCTATCTACAATGACAGCTGGATGTGGCATAAGGCTGGACACTTGGGACTGAGAGGATTGGTGAGATTGGGTGAGCAAATGCAGACCCTTTAAAGCAATAATGCATGGCACACATTCCATGGGTCCCAACTCTCCAGGTTGAAGGGAATATTACTACAGATATAACATGTACGGGAATCCTAGAGAACGGACACACTGTGAATACGAAAGGTTTCTAAAACTCAACGAATAGTCCCTCTCCTGGTGCTCCGGTTTGACTTTCCATCTGCTTTATTATCAACCTCCCAACTTGGAGAGACAGCCCCTTTAACCTCCTGGTTCGCACAGGTTGCCAATTTGGCAGAGGATGAAAGGGAAGAGGGAGAACCAATGAGAGAGTAGCTGTTAGGCATTTGGACGGGCACATATCACTGTAATTTCCCGGCAGGAAGAAGAATTAACCAAAGTCTCAGCCACCCACCGGGAATCAGTATAGATCCTGAACCAAAATTTTGGACTTGCGGTCAGCTCACCAAAAACGAGTTGAAAAATGGAGCTCAGGGGCACAGCAATTCACAAACTGGCCGAGTAATAAAGGACAACTATCGTCCAAAAATCTGTTGAGGGAAGGCAACGAGGCGGACTTGAAAGCGAGGCAGAATAGCAGGAAACAGATTTCAAGAGGTACGTTGGAATCGCCTTTAAAGCACAGGAAGAGGGGCACAACTTCGACAATGATGCACTTGGCCCAAAAGGGCGTATGCGTTTTCTCCTGAATATATTCAGGAGAAAACGCATACGCCCTTTTTTGCCAAGCAAGCAAGCGGGCAATGCAAATCTGCACTACAAAGAAGTATCACTTCCCACCGGTCAAAAGGGACATCCACAAAATGTGTAAAAACCAGAAAGGCAAGACAGGCCCTGGAGAACAGGGAGCCTTGTTATGCTGATGGGCGGGATGTAAATTGCCAACTGCCTCTCTGGAGGAGTGCATTGTGTTCCCTAAAACAAGTAAACAACAGAGCTACAAAGCCAAGGGCACTTCCAGTCTAGGGAATATACCTTGGGAAAACTGAAAATCAAAAAGACACAGCCGGGCTTCCCTGGTGGCGCAGTGGTTGAGAGTCCGCCTGCCGATGCAGGGGACGCGGGTTCGTGCCCCGGTCTGGGAGGATCCCACATGCCGCGGAGCGGCTGGGCCCGTGAGCCATGGCTACTGGGCCTGCGCGTCCGGAGCCTGTGCTCCGCAACGGGAGAGGCCACAGCAGTGAGAAGCCCACGTAATGCAAAAAAAAAAAAAAAAAAAAAAAAAAAAAAGACACAGCCACCCCAAAATTTAGGGCTGCACTGCTTACAAGGACCTCAACTTGGGTACACCTTAAATATCCCAGGAAATATAAAAATGGTTCAAAAAATTGTGGTACTTACGTACGATGGAATATCCCTCAGCCATGAAATCAATGTCATAAGACCAGTAGCAGCAAAATGGGTGGATTCAGGTACGATGATTCTAAGTGAAATAAGTCACACAGAAAAAGAAACTTATCATAAGGTATCATTTATGAAGATCCTGTAAACATGGCTACACTTGAACTGAGTTAGGAAAGAGAACAGTGTCTCACATTTAGAAAACACTCTTATGCCTGCTTAAGGGGGAAGGAGAGGTGGGGTGATGCATAAAACCAGAGTTTGATATAAGCACAGGTACCGTTCCAAAAACCAACTATGGAATAGACAAGACCTACACCTTCCTCAGTGAAAGGGACTCAAAACCCCATATTTCCCACAGAGGAATATATCTGACTAGTAAGAATCTTAAAACCTATGTATTGATATGTCTCCGTAAGGGAATCAAGTGTGTCTAGACTGGGATAAATATGGCAGTGAGAATCAGCTCAAACCCACTATAAAAAGGAATTTCAAAAATAAAACAAAAAAAACTGGGAAATTCTTTACAATTCCTTCAGGTTCTCTGATGAAACCTGAAATGACCCTATCTACAATGACAGCTGGATGTGGCATAAGGCTGGACACTTGGGACTGAGAGGATTGGTGAGATTGGGTGAGCAAATGCAGACCCTTTAAAGCAATAATGCATGGCACACATTCCATGGGTCCCAACTCTCCAGGTTGAAGGGAATATTACTACAGATATAACATGTACGGGAATCCTAGAGAACGGACACACTGTGAATACGAAAGGTTTCTAAAACTCAACGAATAGTCCCTCTCCTGGTGCTCCGGTTTGACTTTCCATCTGCTTTATTATCAACCTCCCAACTTGGAGAGACAGCCCCTTTAACCTCCTGGTTCGCACAGGTTGCCAATTTGGCAGAGGATGAAAGGGAAGAGGGAGAACCAATGAGAGAGTAGCTGTTAGGCATTTGGACGGGCACATATCACTGTAATTTCCCGGCAGGAAGAAGAATTAACCAAAGTCTCAGCCACCCACCGGGAATCAGTATAGATCCTGAACCAAAATTTTGGACTTGCGGTCAGCTCACCAAAAACGAGTTGAAAAATGGAGCTCAGGGGCACAGCAATTCACAAACTGGCCGAGTAATAAAGGACAACTATCGTCCAAAAATCTGTTGAGGGAAGGCAACGAGGCGGACTTGAAAGCGAGGCAGAATAGCAGGAAACAGATTTCAAGAGGTACGTTGGAATCGCCTTTAAAGCACAGGAAGAGGGGCACAACTTCGACAATGATGCACTTGGACAAAAAGGGCGTATGCGTTTTCTCCTGAATATATTCAGGAGAAAACGCATACGCCCTTTTTGGCCAAGCAAGCAAGCGGGCAATGCAAATCTGCACTACAAAGAAGTATCACTTCCCACCGGTCAAAAGGGACATCCACAAAATGTGTAAAAACCAGAAAGGCAAGACAGGCCCTGGAGAACAGGGAGCCTTGTTATGCTGATGGGCGGGATGTAAATTGCCAACTGCCTCTCTGGAGGCGTGCATTGTGTTCCCTAAAACAAGTAAACAACAGAGCTACAGAGCCAAGGGCACTTCCAGTCTAGGGAATATACCTTGGGAAAACTGAAAATCAAAAAGACACAGCCACCCCAAAATTTAGGGCTGCACTGCTTACAAGGACCTCAACTTGGGTACACCTTAAATATCCCAGGAAATATAAAAATGGTTCAAAAAATTGTGGTACTTACGTACGATGGAATATCCCTCAGCCATGAAATCAATGTCATAAGACCAGTAGCAGCAAAATGGGTGGATTCAAGTACGATGATTCTAAGTGAAATAAGTCACAGAGAAAAAGAAACTTATCATAAGATATCACTTATGAAGATCCTGTAAACATGGCTACACTTGAACTGAGTTAGGAAAGAGAACAGTGTCTCACATTTAGAAAACACTCTTATGCCTGCTTAAGGGGGAAGGAGAGGTGGGGTGATGCATAAAACCAGAGTTTGATATAAGCACAGGTACCGTTCCAAAAACCAACTATGGAATAGACAAGACCTACACCTTCCTCAGTGAAAGGGACTCAAAACCCCATATTTCCCACAGAGGAATATATCTGACTAGTAAGAATCTTAAAACCTATGTATTGATATGTCTCCGTAAGGGAATCAAGTGTGTCTAGACTGGCACAAACATGGCAGCGAGAATCAGCTCAAACCCACTATAAAAAGGAATTTTAAAAACAAAACAAAAAAAACTGGGAAATTCTTTACAATTCCTTCAGGGTCTCTGATGAAACCTGAAATGACCCTATCTACAATGACAGCTGGATGTGGCATAAGGTTGGACACTTGGGACTGAGAGGATTGGTGAGATTGGGTGAGCAAATGCAGACCCTTTAAAGCAATAATGCATGGCACACATTCCATGGGTCCCAACTATCCAGGTTGAAGGGAATATTACTACAGATATAACATGTACGGGAATCCTAGAGAACGGACACACTGTGAATACGAAAGGTTTCTAAAACTCAACGAATAGTCCCTCTCCTGGTGCTCCGGTTTGACTTTCCATCTGCTTTATTATCAACCTCCCAACTTGGAGAGACAGCCCCTTTAACCTCCTGGTTCGCACAGGTTGCCAATTTGGCAGAGGATGAAAGGGAAGAGGGAGAACCAATGAGAGAGTAGCTGTTAGGCATTTGGACGGGCACATATCACTGTAATTTCCCGGCAGGAAGAAGAATTAACCAAAGTCTCAGCCACCCACCGGGAATCAGTATAGATCCTGAACCAAAATTTTGGACTTGTGGTCAGCTCACCAAAAACGAGTTGAAAAATGGAGCTCAGGGGCACAGCAATTCACAAACTGGCCGAGTAATAAAGGACAACTATCGTCCAAAAATCTGTTGAGGGAAGGCAACGAGGCGGACTTGAAAGCGTGGCAGAATAGCAGGAAACAGATTTCAAGAGGTACGTTGGAATCGCCTTTAAAGCACAGGAAGAGGGGCACAACTTCGACAATGATGCACTTGGCCAAAAAGGGCGTATGCGTTTTCTCATGAATATATTCAGGAGAAAATGCATACGCCCTTTTTGGCCAAGCAAGCAAGCGGGCAATGCAAATCTGCACTACAAAGAAGTATCTCTTCCCACCGGTCAAAAGGGACTTCCACAAAATGTGTAAAAACCAGAAAGGCAAGACAGGCCCTGGAGAACAGGGTGCCTTTTTATGCTGATGGGCGGGATGTAAATTGCCAACTGCCTCTCTGGAGGAGTGCATTGTGTTCCCTAAAACAAGTAAACAACAGAGCTACAGAGCCAAGGGCACTTCCAGTCTAGGGAATATACCTTGGGAAAACTGAAAATCAAAAAGACACAGCCACCCCAAAATTTAGGGCTGCACTGCTTACAAGGACCTCAACTTGGGTACACCTTAAATATCCCAGGAAATATAAAAATGGTTCAAAAAATTGTGGTACTTACGTACGATGGAATATCCCTCAGCCATGAAATCAATGTCATAAGACCAGTAGCAGCAAAATGGGTGGATTCAGGTACGATGATTCTAAGTGAAATAAGTCACAGAGAAAAAGAAACTTATCATAAGATATCACTTATGAAGATCCTGTAAACATGGCTACACTTGAACTGAGTTAGGAAAGAGAACAGTGTCTCACATTTAGAAAACACTCTTATGCCTGCTTAAGGGGGAAGGAGAGGTGGGGTGATGCATAAAACCAGAGTTTGATATAAGCACAGGTACCGTTCCAAAAACCAACTATGGAATAGGCAAGACCTACACCTTCCTCAGTGAAAGGGACTCAAAACCCCATATTTCCCGCAGAGGAATATATCTGACTAGTAAGAATCTTAAAACCTATGTATTGATATGTCTCCGTAAGGGAATCAAGTGTGTCTAGACTGGCACAAACATGGCAGCGAGAATCAGCTCAAACCCAATATAAAAAGGAATTTCAAAAACAAAACAAAAAAAAAACTGGGAAATTCTTTACAATTCCTTCAGGGTCTCTGATGAAACCTGAAATGACCCTATCTACAATGACAGCTGGATGTGGCATAAGGCTGGACACTTGGGACTGAGAGGATTGGTGAGATTGGGTGAGCAAATGCAGACCCTTTAAAGCAATAATGCATGGCACACATTCCATGTGTCCCAACTCTCCAGTTTGAAGGGAACATTACTACAGATATAACATGTACGGGAATCCTAGAGAACGGACACACTGTGAATACGAAAGGTTTCTAAAACTCAACGAATAGTCCCTCTCCTGGTGCTCCGGTTTGACTTTCCATCTGCTTTATTATCAACCTCCCAACTTGGAGAGACAGCCCCTTTAACCTCCTGGTTCGCACAGGTTGCCAATTTGGCAGAGGATGAAAGGGAAGAGGGAGAACCAATGAGAGAGTAGCTGTTAGGCATTTGGACGGGCACATATCACTGTAATTTCCAGGCAGGAAGAAGAATTAACCAAAGTCTCAGCCACCCACCGGGAATCAGTATAGATCCTGAACCAAAATTTTGGACTTGTGGTCAGCTCACCAAAAACGAGTTGAAAAATGGAGCTCTGGGGTACAGCAATTCACAAACTGGCCGAGTAATAAAGGACAACTATCGTCCAAAAATCTGTTGAGGGAAGGCAACGAGGCGGACTTGAAAGCGAGGCAGAATAGCAGGAAACAGATTTCAAGAGGTACGTTGGAATCGCCTTTAAAGCACAGGAAGAGGGGCACAACTTCGACAATGATGCACTTGGCCAAAAAGGGCGTATGCGTTTTCTCCTGAATATATTCAGGAGAAAACGCATACGCCCTTTTTGGCCAAGCAAGCAAGCGGGCAATGCAAATCTGCACTACAAAGAAGTATCATTTCCCACCGGTCAAAAGGGACATCCACAAAATGTGTAAAAACCAGAAAGGCAAGACAGGCCCTGGAGAACAGGGAGCCTTGTTATGCTGATGGGCGGGATGTAAATTGCCAACTGCCTCTCTGGAGGAGTGCATTGTGTTCCCTAAAACAAGTAAACAACAGAGCTACAGAGCCAAGGGCACTTCCAGTCTAGGGAATATACCTTGGGAAAACTGAAAATCAAAAAGACACAGCCACCCCAAAATTTAGGGCTGCACTGCTTACAAGGACCTCAACTTGGGTACACCTTAAATATCCCAGGAAATATAAAAATGGTTCAAAAAATTGTGGTACTTACGTACGATGGAATATCCCTCAGCCATGAAATCAATGTCATAAGACCAGTAGCAGCAAAATGGGTGGATTCAGGTACGATGATTCTAAGTGAAATAAGTCACACAGAAAAAGAAACTTATCATAAGATATCACTTATGAAGATCCTGTAAACATGGCTACACTTGAACTGAGTTAGGAAAGAGAACAGTGTCTCACATTTAGAAAACACTCTTATGCCTGCTTAAGGGGGAAGGAGAGGTGGGGTGATGCATAAAACCAGAGTTTGATATAAGCACAGGTACCGTTCCAAAAACCAACTATGGAATAGACAAGACCTACACCTTCCTCAGTGAAAGGGACTCAAAACCCCATATTTCCCGCAGAGGAATATATCTGACTAGTAAGAATCTTAAAACCTATGTATTGATATGTCTCCGTAAGGGAATCAAGTGTGTCTAGACTGGGATAAATATGGCAGCGAGAATCAGCTCAAACCCACTATAAAAAGGAATTTCAAAAATAAAACAAAAAAAACTGGGAAATTCTTTACAATTCCTTCAGGGTCTCTGATGAAACCTGAAATGACCCTATCTACAATGACAGCTGGATGTGGCATAAGGCTGGACACTTGGGACTGAGAGGATTGGTGAGATTGGGTGAGCAAATGCAGACCCTTTAAAGCAATAATGCATGGCACACATTCCATGGGTCCCAACTCTCCAGGTTGAAGGGAATATTACTACAGATATAACATGTACGGGAATCCTAGAGAACGGACACACTGTGAATACGAAAGGTTTCTAAAACTCAACGAATAGTCCCTCTCCTGGTGCTCCGGTTTGACTTTCCATCTGCTTTATTATCAACCTCCCAACTTGGAGAGACAGCCCCTTTAACCTCCTGGTTCGCACAGGTTGCCAATTTGGCAGAGGATGAAAGGGAAGAGGGAGAACCAATGAGAGAGTAGCTGTTAGGCATTTGGACGGGCACATATCACTGTAATTTCCCGGCAGGAAGAAGAATTAACCAAAGTCTCAGCCACCCACCGGGAATCAGTATAGATCCTGAACCAAAATTTTGGACTTGCGGTCAGCTCACCAAAAACGAGTTGAAAAATGGAGCTCAGGGGCACAGCAATTCACAAACTGGCCGAGTAATAAAGGACAACTATCGTCCAAAAATCTGTTGAGGGAAGGCAACGAGGCGGACTTGAAAGTGAGGCAGAATAGCAGGAAACAGATTTCCAGAGGTACGTTGGAATCGCATTTAAAGCACAGGAAGAGGGGCACAACTTCGACAATGATGCACTTGGACAAAAAGGGCGTATGCGTTTTCTCCTGAATATATTCAGGAGAAAACGCATACGCCCTTTTTGGCCAAGCAAGCAAGCGGGCAATGCAAATCTGCACTACAAAGAAGTATCACTTCCCACCGGTCAAAAGGGACATCCACAAAATGTGTAAAAACCAGAAAGGCAAGACAGGCCCTGGAGAACAGGGAGCCTTGTTATGCTGATGGGCGGGATGTAAATTGCCAACTGCCTCTCTGGAGGCGTGCATTGTGTTCCCTAAAACAAGTAAACAACAGAGCTACAGAGCCAAGGGCACTTCCAGTCTAGGGAATATACCTTGGGAAAACTGAAAATCAAAAAGACACAGCCACCCCAAAATTTAGGGCTGCACTGCTTACAAGGACCTCAACTTGGGTACACCTTAAATATCCCAGGAAATATAAAAATGGTTCAAAAAATTGTGGTACTTACGTACGATGGAATATCCCTCAGCCATGAAATCAATGTCATAAGACCAGTAGCAGCAAAATGGGTGGATTCAGGTACGATGATTCTAAGTGAAATAAGTCACACAGAAAAAGAAACTTATCATAAGATATCACTTATGAAGATCCTGTAAACATGGCTACACTTGAACTGAGTTAGGAAAGAGAACAGTGTCTCACATTTAGAAAACACTCTTATGCCTGCTTAAGGGGGAAGGAGAGGTGGGGTGATGCATAAAACCAGAGTTTGATATAAGCACAGGTACCGTTCCAAAAACCAACTATGGAATAGACAAGACCTACACCTTCCTCAGTGAAAGGGACTCAAAACCCCATATTTCCCGCAGAGGAATATATCTGACTAGTAAGAATCTTAAAACCTATGTATTGATATGTCTCCGTAAGGGAATCAAGTGTGTCTAGACTGGGATAAATATGGCAGCGAGAATCAGCTCAAACCCACTATAAAAAGGAATTTCAAAAATAAAACAAAAAAACTGGGAAATTCTTTACAATTCCTTCAGGGTCTCTGATGAAACCTGAAATGACCCTATCTACAATGACAGCTGGATGTGGCATAAGGCTGGACACTTGGGACTGAGAGGATTGGTGAGATTGGGTGAGCAAATGCAGACCCTTTAAAGCAATAATGCATGGCACACATTCCATGGGTCCCAACTCTCCAGGTTGAAGGGAATATTACTACAGATATAACATGTACGGGAATCCTAGAGAACGGACACACTGTGAATACGAAAGGTTTCTAAAACTCAACGAATAGTCCCTCTCCTGGTGCTCCGGTTTGACTTTCCATCTGCTTTATTATCAACCTCCCAACTTGGAGAGACAGCCCCTTTAACCTCCTGGTTCGCACAGGTTGCCAATTTGGCAGAGGATGAAAGGGAAGAGGGAGAACCAATGAGAGAGTAGCTGTTAGGCATTTGGACGGGCACATATCACTATAATTTCCCGGCAGGAAGAAGAATTAACCAAAGTCTCAGCCACCCACCGGGAATCAGTATAGATCCTGAACCAAAATTTTGGACTTGCGGTCAGCTCACCAAAAACGAGTTGAAAAATGGAGCTCAGGGGCACAGCAACTCACAAACTGGCCGAGTAATAAAGGACAACTATCGTCCAAAAATCTGTTGAGGGAAGGCAACGAGGCGGACTTGAAAGCGAGGCAGAATAGCAGGAAACAGATTTCAAGAGGTACGTTGGAATCGCCTTTAAAGCACAGGAAGAGGGGCACAACTTCGACAATGATGCACTTGGCCAAAAAGGGCGTATGCGTTTTCTCCTGAATATATTCAGGAGAAAACGCATACGCCCTTTTTGGCCAAGCAAGCAAGCGGGCAATGCAAATCTGCACTACAAAGAAGTATCACTTCCCACCGGTCAAAAGGGACATCCACAAAATGTGTAAAAACCAGAAAGGCAAGACAGGCCCTGGAGAACAGAGTGCCTTGTTATGCTGATGGGCGGGATGTAAATTGCCAACTGCCTCTCTGGAGGAGTGCATTGTGTTCCCTAAAACAAGTAAACAACAGAGCTACAGAGCCAAGGGCACTTCCAGTCTAGGGAATATACCTTGGGAAAACTGAAAATCAAAAAGACACAGCCACCCCAAAATTTAGGGCTGCACTGCTTACAAGGACCTCAACTTGGGTACACCTTAAATATCCCAGGAAATATAAAAATGGTTCAAAAAATTGTGGTACTTACGTACGATGGAATATCCCTCAGCCATGAAATCAATGTCATAAGACCAGTAGCAGCAAAATGGGTGGATTCAGGTACGATGATTCTAAGTGAAATAAGTCACACAGAAAAAGAAACTTATCATAAGATATCACTTATGAAGATCCTGTAAACATGGCTACACTTGAACTGAGTTAGGAAAGAGAACAGTGTCTCACATTTAGAAAACACTCTTATACCTGCTTAAGGGGGAAGGAGAGGTGGGGTGATGCATAAAACCAGAGTTTGATATAAGCACAGGTACCGTTCCAAAAACCAACTATGGAATAGACAAGACCTACACCTTCCTCAGTGAAAGGGACTCAAAACCCCATATTTCCCGCAGAGGAATATATCTGACTAGTAAGAATCTTAAAACCTATGTATTGATATGTCTCCGTAAGGGAATCAAGTGTGTCTAGACTGGGATAAATATGGCAGCGAGAATCAGCTCAAACCCACTATAAAAAGGAATTTCAAAAATAAAACAAAAAAACTGGGAAATTCTTTACAATTCCTTCAGGGTCTCTGATGAAACCTGAAATGACCCTATCTACAATGACAGCTGGATGTGGCATAAGGCTGGACACTTGGGACTGAGAGGATTGGTGAGATTGGGTGAGCAAATGCAGACCCTTTAAAGCAATAATGCATGGCACACATTCCATGGGTCCCAACTCTCCAGGTTGAAGGGAATATTACTACAGATATAACATGTACGGGAATCCTAGAGAACGGACACACTGTGAATACGAAAGGTTTCTAAAACTCAACGAATAGTCCCTCTCCTGGTGCTCCGGTTTGACTTTCCATCTGCTTTATTATCAACCTCCCAACTTGGAGAGACAGCCCCTTTAACCTCCTGGTTCGCACAGGTTGCCAATTTGGCAGAGGATGAAAGGGAAGAGGGAGAACCAATGAGAGAGTAGCTGTTAGGCATTTGGACGGGCACATATCACTATAATTTCCCGGCAGGAAGAAGAATTAACCAAAGTTTCACCCACCCACCGGGAATCAGTATAGATCCTGAACCAAAATTTTGGACTTGCGGTCAGCTCACCAAAAACGAGTTGAAAAATGGAGCTCAGGGGCACAGCAATTCACAAACTGGCCGAGTAATAAAGGACAACTATCGTCCAAAAATCTGTTGAGGGAAGGCAACGAGGCGGACTTGAAAGCGAGGCAGAATAGCAGGAAACAGATTTCCAGAGGTACGTTGGAATCGCCTTTAAAGCACAGGAAGAGGGGCACAACTTCGACAATGATGCACTTGGCCAAAAAGGGCGTATGCGTTTTCTCCTGAATATATTCAGGAGAAAACGCATACACCCTTTTTGGCCAAGCAAGCAAGCGGGCAATGCAAATCTGCACTACAAAGAAGTATCACTTCCCACCGGTCAAAAGGGACATCCACAAAATGTGTAAAAACCAGAAAGGCAAGACAGGCCCTGAAGAACAGGGAGCCTTGTTATGCTGATGGGCGGGATGTAAATTGCCAACTGCCTCTCTGGAGGAGTGCATTGTGTTCCCTAAAACAAGTAAACAACAGAGCTACAGAGCCAAGGGCACTTCCAGTCTAGGGAATATACCTTGGGAAAACTGAAAATCAAAAAGACACAGCCACCCCAAAATTTAGGGCTGCACTGCTTACAAGGACCTCAACTTGGGTACACCTTAAATATCCCAGGAAATATAAAAATGGTTCAAAAAATTGTGGTACTTACGTACGATGGAATATCCCTCAGCCATGAAATCAATGTCATAAGACCAGTAGCAGCAAAATGGGTGGATTCAGGTACGATGATTCTAAGTGAAATAAGTCACAGAGAAAAAGAAACTTATCATAAGATATCACTTATGAAGATCCTGTAAACATGGCTACACTTGAACTGAGTTAGGAAAGAGAACAGTGTCTCACATTTAGAAAACACTCTTATGCCTGCTTAAGGGGGAAGGAGAGGTGGGGTGATGCATAAAACCAGAGTTTGATATAAGCACAGGTACCGTTCCAAAAACCAACTATGGAATAGACAAGACCTACACCTTCCTCAGTGAAAGGGACTCAAAACCCCATATTTCCCGCAGAGGAATATATCTGACTAGTAAAGTAAGAATCTTAAAACCTATGTATTGATATGTCTCCGTAAGGGAATCAAGTGTGTCTAGACTGGGATAAATATGGCAGCGAGAATCAGCTCAAACCCACTATAAAAAGGAATTTCAAAAATAAAACAAAAAAACTGGGAAATTCTTTACAATTCCTTCAGGGTCTCTGATGAAACCTGAAATGACCCTATCTACAATGACAGCTGGATGTGGCATAAGGCTGGACACTTGGGACTGAGAGGATTGGTGAGATTGGGTGAGCAAATGCAGACCCTTTAAAGCAATAATGCATGGCACACATTCCATGGGTCCCAACTCTCCAGGTTGAAGGGAATATTACTACAGATATAACATGTACGGGAATCCTAGAGAACGGACACACTGTGAATACGAAAGGTTTCTAAAACTCAACGAATAGTCCCTCTCCTGGTGCTCCGGTTTGACTTTCCATCTGCTTTATTATCAACCTCCCAACTTGGAGAGACAGCCCCATTAACCTCCTGGTTCGCACAGGTTGCCAATTTGGCAGAGGATGAAAGGGAAGAGGGAGAACCAATGAGAGAGTAGCTGTTAGGCATTTGGACGGGCACATATCACTGTAATTTCCCGGCAGGAAGAAGAATTAACCAAAGTCTCACCCACCCACCGGGAATCAGTATAGATCCTGAACCAAAATTTTGGACTTGCGGTCAGCTCACCAAAAACGAGTTGAAAAATGGAGCTCAGGGGCACAGCAATTCACAAACTGGCCGAGTAATAAAGGACAACTATCGTCCAAAAATCTGTTGAGGGAAGGCAACGAGGCGGACTTGAAAGCGAGGCAGAATAGCAGGAAACAGATTTCCAGAGGTACGTTGGAATCGCCTTTAAAGCACAGGAAGAGGGGCACAACTTCGACAATGATGCACTTGGCCAAAAAGGGCGTATGCGTTTTCTCCTGAATATATTCAGGAGAAAACGCATACGCCCTTTTTGGCCAAGCAAGCAAGCGGGCAATGCAAATCTGCACTACAAAGAAGTATCACTTCCCACCGGTCAAAAGGGACATCCACAAAATGTGTAAAAACCAGAAAGGCAAGACAGGCCCTGGAGAACAGGGAGCCTTGTTATGCTGATGGGCGGGATGTAAATTGCCAACTGCCTCTCTGGAGGAGTGCATTGTGTTCCCTAAAACAAGTAAACAACAGAGCTACAGAGCCAAGGGCACTTCCAGTCTAGGGAATATACCTTGGGAAAACTGAAAATCAAAAAGACACAGCCACCCCAAAATTTAGGGCTGCACTGCTTACAAGGACCTCAACTTGGGTACACCTTAAATATCCCAGGAAATATAAAAATGGTTCAAAAAATTGTGGTACTTACGTACGATGGAATATCCCTCAGCCATGAAATCAATGTCATAAGACCAGTAGCAGCAAAATGGGTGGATTCAGGTACGATGATTCTAAGTGAAATAAGTCACACAGAAAAAGAAACTTATCATAAGATATCACTTATGAAGATCCTGTAAACATGGCTACACTTGAACTGAGTTAGGAAAGAGAACAGTGTCTCACATTTAGAAAACACTCTTATGCCTGCTTAAGGGGGAAGGAGAGGTGGGGTGATGCATAAAACCAGAGTTTGATATAAGCACAGGTACCGTTCCAAAAACCAACTATGGAATAGACAAGACCTACACCTTCCTCAGTGAAAGGGACTCAAAACCCCATATTTCCCGCAGAGGAATATATCTGACTAGTAAAGTAAGAATCTTAAAACCTATGTATTGATATGTCTCCGTAAGGGAATCAAGTGTGTCTAGACTGGGATAAATATGGCAGCGAGAATCAGCTCAAACCCACTATAAAAAGGAATTTCAAAAATAAAACAAAAAAACTGGGAAATTCTTTACAATTCCTTCAGGGTCTCTGATGAAACCTGAAATGACCCTATCTACAATGACAGCTGGATGTGGCATAAGGCTGGACACTTGGGACTGAGAGGATTGGTGAGATTGGGTGAGCAAATGCAGACCCTTTAAAGCAATAATGCATGGCACACATTCCATGGGTCCCAACTCTCCAGGTTGAAGGGAATATTACTACAGATATAACATGTACGGGAATCCTAGAGAACGGACACACTGTGAATACGAAAGGTTTCTAAAACTCAACGAATAGTCCCTCTCCTGGTGCTCCGGTTTGACTTTCCATCTGCTTTATTATCAACCTCCCAACTTGGAGAGACAGCCCCTTTAACCTCCTGGTTCGCACAGGTTGCCAATTTGGCAGAGGATGAAAGGGAAGAGGGAGAACCAATGAGAGAGTAGCTGTTAGGCATTTGGACGGGCACATATCACTGTAATTTCCCGGCAGGAAGAAGAATTAACCAAAGTCTCAGCCACCCACCGGGAATCAGTATAGATCCTGAACCAAAATTTTGGACTTGCGGTCAGCTCACCAAAAACGAGTTGAAAAATGGAGCTCAGGGGCACAGCAATTCACAAACTGGCCGAGTAATAAAGGACAACTATCGTCCAAAAATCTGTTGAGGGAAGGCAACGAGGCGGACTTGAAAGCGAGGCAGAATAGCAGGAAACAGATTTCAAGAGGTACGTTGGAATCGCCTTTAAAGCACAGGAAGAGGGGCACAACTTCGACAATGATGCACTTGGACAAAAAGGGCGTATGCGTTTTCTCCTGAATATATTCAGGAGAAAACGCATACGCCCTTTTTGGCCAAGCAAGCAAGCGGGCAATGCAAATCTGCACTACAAAGAAGTATCACTTCCCACCGGTCAAAAGGGACATCCACAAAATGTGTAAAAACCAGAAAGGCAAGACAGGCCCTGGAGAACAGGGAGCCTTGTTATGCTGATGGGCGGGATGTAAATTGCCAACTGCCTCTCTGGAGGAGTGCATTCTGTTCCCTAAAACAAGTAAACAACAGAGCTACAGAGCCAAGGGCACTTCCAGTCTAGGGAATATACCTTGGGAAAACTGAAAATCAAAAAGACACAGCCACCCCAAAATTTAGGGCTGCACTGCTTAAAAGGACCTCAACTTGGGTACACCTTAAATATCCCAGGAAATATAAAAATGGTTCAAAAAATTGTGGTACTTACGTACGATGGAATATCCCTCAGCCATGAAATCAATGTCATAAGACCAGTAGCAGCAAAATGGGTGGATTCAGGTACGATGATTCTAAGTGAAATAAGTCACACAGAAAAAGAAACTTATCATAAGATATCACTTATGAAGATCCTGTAAACATGGCTACACTTGAACTGAGTTAGGAAAGAGAACAGTGTCTCACATTTAGAAAACACTCTTATGCCTGCTTAAGGGGGAAGGAGAGGTGGGGTGATGCATAAAACCAGAGTTTGATATAAGCACAGGTACCGTTCCAAAAACCAACTATGGAATAGACAAGACCTACACCTTCCTCAGTGAAAGGGACTCAAAACCCCATATTTCCCACAGAGGAATATATCTGACTAGTAAGAATCTTAAAACCTATGTATTGATATGTCTCCGTAAGGGAATCAAGTGTGTCTAGACTGGGATAAATATGGCAGCGAGAATCAGCTCAAACCCACTATAAAAAGGAATTTCAAAAATAAAACAAAAAAACTGGGAAATTCTTTACAATTCCTTCAGGGTCTCTGATGAAACCTGAAATGACCCTATCTACAATGACAGCTGGATGTGGCATAAGGCTGGACACTTGGGACTGAGAGGATTGGTGAGATTGGGTGAGCAAATGCAGACCCTTTAAAGCAATAATGCATGGCACACATTCCTTGGGTCCCAACTCTCCAGGTTGAAGGGAATATTACTACAGATATAACATGTACGGGAATCCTAGAGAACGGACACACTGTGAATACGAAAGGTTTCTAAAACTCAACGAATAGTCCCTCTCCTGGTGCTCCGGTTTGACTTTCCATCTGCTTTATTATCAACCTCCCAACTTGGAGAGACAGCCCCTTTAACCTCCTGGTTCGCACAGGTTGCCAATTTGGCAGAGGATGAAAGGGAAGAGGGAGAACCAATGAGAGAGTAGCTGTTAGGCATTTGGACGGGCACATATCACTGTAATTTCCCGGCAGGAAGAAGAATTAACCAAAGTCTCAGCCACCCACCGGGAATCAGTATAGATCCTGAACCAAAATTTTGGACTTGCGGTCAGCTCACCAAAAACGAGTTGAAAAATGGAGCTCAGGGGCACAGCAATTCACAAACTGGCCGAGTAATAAAGGACAACTATCGTCCAAAAATCTGTTGAGGGAAGGCAACGAGGCGGACTTGAAAGCGAGGCAGAATAGCAGGAAACAGATTTCCAAAGGTACGTTGGAATCGCCTTTAAAGCACAGGAAGAGGGGCACAACTTCGACAATGATGCACTTGGCCCAAAAGGGCGTATGCGTTTTCTCCTGAATATATTCAGGAGAAAACGCATACACCCTTTTTGGCCAAGCAAGCAAGCGGGCAATGCAAATCTGCACTACAAAGAAGTATCACTTCCCACCGGTCAAAAGGGACATCCACAAAATGTGTAAAAACCAGAAAGGCAAGACAGGCCCTGGAGAACAGGGAGCCTTGTTATGCTGATGGGCGGGATGTAAATTGCCAACTGCCTCTCTGGAGGAGTGCATTGTGTTCCCTAAAACAAGTAAACAACAGAGCTACAGAGCCAAGGGCACTTCCAGTCTAGGGAAATACCTTGGGAAAACTGAAAATCAAAAAGACACAGCCACCCCAAAATTTAGGGCTGCACTGCTTACAAGGACCTCAACTTGGGTACACCTTAAATATCCCAGGAAATATAAAAATGGTTCAAAAAATTGTGGTACTTACGTACGATGGAATATCCCTCAGCCATGAAATCAATGTCATAAGACCAGTAGCAGCAAAATGGGTGGATTCAGGTACGATGATTCTAAGTGAAATAAGTCACACAGAAAAAGAAACTTATCATAAGATATCACTTATGAAGATCCTGTAAACATGGCTACACTTGAACTGAGTTAGGAAAGAGAACAGTGTCTCACATTTAGAAAACACTCTTATGCCTGCTTAAGGGGGAAGGAGAGGTGGGGTGATGCATAAAACCAGAGTTTGATATAAGCACAGGTACCGTTCCAAAAACCAACTATGGAATAGACAAGACCTACACCTTCCTCAGTGAAAGGGACTCAAAACCCCATATTTCCCGCAGAGGAATATATCTGACTAGTAAAGTAAGAATCTTAAAACCTATGTATTGATATGTCTCCGTAAGGGAATCAAGTGTGTCTAGACTGGGATAAATATGGCAGCGAGAATCAGCTCAAACCCACTATAAAAAGGAATTTCAAAAATAAAACAAAAAAACTGGGAAATTCTTTACAATTCCTTCAGGGTCTCTGATGAAACCTGAAATGACCCTATCTACAATGACAGCTGGATGTGGCATAAGGCTGGACACTTGGGACTGAGAGGATTGGTGAGATTGGGTGAGCAAATGCAGACCCTTTAAAGCAATAATGCATGGCACACATTCCATGGGTCCCAACTCTCCAGGTTGAAGGGAATATTACTACAGATATAACATGTACGGGAATCCTAGAGAACGGACACACTGTGAATACGAAAGGTTTCTAAAACTCAACGAATAGTCCCTCTCCTGGTGCTCCGGTTTGACTTTCCATCTGCTTTATTATCAACCTCCCAACTTGGAGAGACAGCCCCTTTAACCTCCTGGTTCGCACAGGTTGCCAATTTGGCAGAGGATGAAAGGGAAGAGGGAGAACCAATGAGAGAGTAGCTGTTAAGCATTTGGACGGGCACATATCACTGTAATTTCCCGGCAGGAAGAAGAATTAACCAAAGTCTCAGCCACCCACCGGGAATCAGTATAGATCCTGAACCAAAATTTTGGACTTGCGGTCAGCTCACCAAAAACGAGTTGAAAAATGGAGCTCAGGGGCACAGCAATTCACAAACTGGCCGAGTAATAAAGGACAACTATCGTCCAAAAATCTGTTGAGGGAAGGCAACGAGGCGGACTTGAAAGCGAGGCAGAATAGCAGGAAACAGATTTCAAGAGGTACGTTGGAATCGCCTTTAAAGCACAGGAAGAGGGGCACAACTTCGACAATGATGCACTTGGACAAAAAGGGCGTATGCGTTTTCTCCTGAATATATTCAGGAGAAAACGCATACGCCCTTTTTGGCCAAGCAAGCAAGCGGGCAATGCAAATCTGCACTACAAAGAAGTATCACTTCCCACCGGTCAAAAGGGACATCCACAAAATGTGTAAAAACCAGAAAGGCAAGACAGGCCCTGGAGAACAGGGAGCCTTGTTATGCTGATGGGCGGGATGTAAATTGCCAACTGCCTCTCTGGAGGCGTGCATTGTGTTCCCTAAAACAAGTAAACAACAGAGCTACAGAGCCAAGGGCACTTCCAGTCTAGGGAATATACCTTGGGAAAACTGAAAATCAAAAAGACACAGCCACCCCAAAATTTAGGGCTGCACTGCTTAAAAGGACCTCAACTTCGGTACACCTTAAATATCCCAGGAAATATAAAAATGGTTCAAAAAATTGTGGTACTTACGTACGATGGAATATCCCTCAGCCATGAAATCAATGTCATAAGACCAGTAGCAGCAAAATGGGTGGATTCAGGTACGATGATTCTAAGTGAAATAAGTCACACAGAAAAAGAAACTTATCATAAGATATCACTTATGAAGATCCTGTAAACATGGCTACACTTGAACTGAGTTAGGAAAGAGAACAGTGTCTCACATTTAGAAAACACTCTTATGCCTGCTTAAGGGGGAAGGAGAGGTGGGGTGATGCATAAAACCAGAGTTTGATATAAGCACAGGTACCGTTCCAAAAACCAACTATGGAATAGACAAGACCTACACCTTCCTCAGTGAAAGGGACTCAAAACCCCATATTTCCCACAGAGGAATATATCTGACTAGTAAGAATCTTAAAACCTATGTATTGATATGTCTCCGTAAGGGAATCAAGTGTGTCTAGACTGGGATAAATATGGCAGCGAGAATCAGCTCAAACCCACTATAAAAAGGAATTTCAAAAATAAAACAAAAAAAACTGGGAAATTCTTTACAATTCCTTCAGGGTCTCTGATGAAACCTGAAATGACCCTATCTACAATGACAGCTGGATGTGGCATAAGGCTGGACACTTGGGACTGAGAGGATTGGTGAGATTGGGTGAGCAAATGCAGACCCTTTAAAGCAATAATGCATGGCACACATTCCATGGGTCCCAACTCTCCAGGTTGAAGGGAATATTACTACAGATATAACATGTACGGGAATCCTAGAGAACGGACACACTGTGAATACGAAAGGTTTCTAAAACTCAACGAATAGTCCCTCTCCTGGTGCTCCGGTTTGACTTTCCATCTGCTTTATTATCAACCTCCCAACTTGGAGAGACAGCCCCTTTAACCTCCTGGTTCGCACAGGTTGCCAATTTGGCAGAGGATGAAAGGGAAGAGGGAGAACCAATGAGAGAGTAGCTGTTAGGCATTTGGACGGGCACATATCACTGTAATTTCCCGGCAGGAAGAAGAATTAACCAAAGTCTCAGCCACCCACCGGGAATCAGTATAGATCCTGAACCAAAATTTTGGACTTGCGGTCAGCTCACCAAAAACGAGTTGAAAAATGGAGCTCAGGGGCACAGCAATTCACAAACTGGCCGAGTAATAAAGGACAACTATCGTCCAAAAATCTGTTGAGCGAAGGCAACGAGGCGGACTTGAAAGCGAGGCAGAATAGCAGGAAACAGATTTCAAGAGGTACGTTGGAATCGCCTTTAAAGCACAGGAAGAGGGGCACAACTTCGACAATGATGCACTTGGACAAAAAGGGCGTATGCGTTTTCTCCTGAATATATTCAGGAGAAAACGCATACGCCCTTTTTGGCCAAGCAAGCAAGCGGGCAATGCAAATCTGCACTACAAAGAAGTATCACTTCCCACCGGTCAAAAGGGACATCCACAAAATGTGTAAAAACCAGAAAGGCAAGACAGGCCCTGGAGAACAGGGAGCCTTGTTATGCTGATGGGCGGGATGTAAATTGCCAACTGCCTCTCTGGAGGCGTGCATTGTGTTCCCTAAAACAAGTAAACAACAGAGCTACAGAGCCAAGGGCACTTCCAGTCTAGGGAATATACCTTGGGAAAACTGAAAATCAAAAAGACACAGCCACCCCAAAATTTAGGGCTGCACTGCTTAAAAGGACCTCAACTTCGGTACACCTTAAATATCCCAGGAAATATAAAAATGGTTCAAAAAATTGTGGTACTTACGTACGATGGAATATCCCTCAGCCATGAAATCAATGTCATAAGACCAGTAGCAGCAAAATGGGTGGATTCAGGTACGATGATTCTAAGTGAAATAAGTCACACAGAAAAAGAAACTTATCATAAGATATCACTTATGAAGATCCTGTAAACATGGCTACACTTGAACTGAGTTAGGAAAGAGAACAGTGTCTCACATTTAGAAAACACTCTTATGCCTGCTTAAGGGGGAAGGAGAGGTGGGGTGATGCATAAAACCAGAGTTTGATATAAGCACAGGTACCGTTCCAAAAACCAACTATGGAATAGACAAGACCTACACCTTCCTCAGTGAAAGGGACTCAAAACCCCATATTTCCCACAGAGGAATATATCTGACTAGTAAGAATCTTAAAACCTATGTATTGATATGTCTCCGTAAGGGAATCAAGTGTGTCTAGACTGGGATAAATATGGCAGCGAGAATCAGCTCAAACCCACTATAAAAAGGAATTTCAAAAATAAAACAAAAAAAACTGGGAAATTCTTTACAATTCCTTCAGGGTCTCTGATGAAACCTGAAATGACCCTATCTACAATGACAGCTGGATGTGGCATAAGGCTGGACACTTGGGACTGAGAGGATTGGTGAGATTGGGTGAGCAAATGCAGACCCTTTAAAGCAATAATGCATGGCACACATTCCATGGGTCCCAACTCTCCAGGTTGAAGGGAATATTACTACAGATATAACATGTACGGGAATCCTAGAGAACGGACACACTGTGAATACGAAAGGTTTCTAAAACTCAACGAATAGTCCCTCTCCTGGTGCTCCGGTTTGACTTTCCATCTGCTTTATTATCAACCTCCCAACTTGGAGAGACAGCCCCTTTAACCTCCTGGTTCGCACAGGTTGCCAATTTGGCAGAGGATGAAAGGGAAGAGGGAGAACCAATGAGAGAGTAGCTGTTAGGCATTTGGACGGGCACATATCACTGTAATTTCCCGGCAGGAAGAAGAATTAACCAAAGTCTCAGCCACCCACCGGGAATCAGTATAGATCCTGAACCAAAATTTTGGACTTGCGGTCAGCTCACCAAAAACGAGTTGAAAAATGGAGCTCAGGGGCACAGCAATTCACAAACTGGCCGAGTAATAAAGGACAACTATCGTCCAAAAATCTGTTGAGGGAAGGCAACGAGGCGGACTTGAAAGCGAGGCAGAATAGCAGGAAACAGATTTCCAAAGGTACGTTGGAATCGCCTTTAAAGCACAGGAAGAGGGGCACAACTTCGACAATGATGCACTTGGCCCAAAAGGGCGTATGCGTTTTCTCCTGAATATATTCAGGAGAAAACGCATACGCCCTTTTTGGCCAAGCAAGCAAGCGGGCAATGCAAATCTGCACTACAAAGAAGTATCACTTCCCACCGGTCAAAAGGGACATCCACAAAATGTGTAAAAACCAGAAAGGCAAGACAGGCCCTGGAGAACAGGGAGCCTTGTTATGCTGATGGGCGGGATGTAAATTGCCAACTGCCTCTCTGGAGGAGTGCATTGTGTTCCCTAAAACAAGTAAACAACAGAGCTACAGAGCCAAGGGCACTTCCAGTCTAGGGAATATACCTTGGGAAAACTGAAAATCAAAAAGACACAGCCACCCCAAAATTTAGGGCTGCACTGCTTACAAGGACCTCAACTTGGGTACACCTTAAATATCCCAGGAAATATAAAAATGGTTCAAAAAATTGTGGTACTTACGTACGATGGAATATCCCTCAGCCATGAAATCAATGTCATAAGACCAGTAGCAGCAAAATGGGTGGATTCAGGTACGATGATTCTAAGTGAAATAAGTCACACAGAAAAAGAAACTTATCATAAGATATCACTTATGAAGATCCTGTAAACATGGCTACACTTGAACTGAGTTAGGAAAGAGAACAGTGTCTCACATTTAGAAAACACTCTTATGCCTGCTTAAGGGGGAAGGAGAGGTGGGGTGATGCATAAAACCAGAGTTTGATATAAGCACAGGTACCGTTCCAAAAACCAACTATGGAATAGACAAGACCTACACCTTCCTCAGTGAAAGGGACTCAAAACCCCATATTTCCCGCAGAGGAATATATCTGACTAGTAAAGTAAGAATCTTAAAACCTATGTATTGATATGTCTCCGTAAGGGAATCAAGTGTGTCTAGACTGGGATAAATATGGCAGCGAGAATCAGCTCAAACCCACTATAAAAAGGAATTTCAAAAATAAAACAAAAAAACTGGGAAATTCTTTACAATTCCTTCAGGGTCTCTGATGAAACCTGAAATGACCCTATCTACAATGACAGCTGGATGTGGCATAAGGCTGGACACTTGGGACTGAGAGGATTGGTGAGATTGGGTGAGCAAATGCAGACCCTTTAAAGCAATAATGCATGGCACACATTCCATGGGTCCCAACTCTCCAGGTTGAAGGGAATATTACTACAGATATAACATGTACGGGAATCCTAGAGAACGGACACACTGTGAATACGAAAGGTTTCTAAAACTCAACGAATAGTCCCTCTCCTGGTGCTCCGGTTTGACTTTCCATCTGCTTTATTATCAACCTCCCAACTTGGAGAGACAGCCCCTTTAACCTCCTGGTTCGCACAGGTTGCCAATTTGGCAGAGGATGAAAGGGAAGAGGGAGAACCAATGAGAGAGTAGCTGTTAGGCATTTGGACGGGCACATATCACTGTAATTTCCCGGCAGGAAGAAGAATTAACCAAAGTCTCAGCCACCCACCGGGAATCAGTATAGATCCTGAACCAAAATTTTGGACTTGCGGTCAGCTCACCAAAAACGAGTTGAAAACTGGAGCTCAGGGGCACAGCAATTCACAAACTGGCCGAGTAATAAAGGACAACTATCGTCCAAAAATCTGTTGAGGGAAGGCAACGAGGCGGACTTGAAAGCGAGGCAGAATAGCAGGAAACAGATTTCCAAAGGTACGTTGGAATCGCCTTTAAAGCACAGGAAGAGGGGCACAACTTCGACAATGATGCACTTGGCCCAAAAGGGCGTATGCGTTTTCTCCTGAATATATTCAGGAGAAAACGCATACGCCCTTTTTGGCCAAGCAAGCAAGCGGGCAATGCAAATCTGCACTACAAAGAAGTATCACTTCCCACCGGTCAAAAGGGACATCCACAAAATGTGTAAAAACCAGAAAGGCAAGACAGGCCCTGGAGAACAGGGAGCCTTGTTATGCTGATGGGCGGGATGTAAATTGCCAACTGCCTCTCTGGAGGAGTGCATTGTGTTCCCTAAAACAAGTAAACAACAGAGCTACAGAGCCAAGGGCACTTCCAGTCTAGGGAATATACCTTGGGAAAACTGAAAATCAAAAAGACACAGCCACCCCAAAATTTAGGGCTGCACTGCTTACAAGGACCTCAACTTGGGTACACCTTAAATATCCCAGGAAATATAAAAATGGTTCAAAAAATTGTGGTACTTACGTACGATGGAATATCCCTCAGCCATGAAATCAATGTCATAAGACCAGTAGCAGCAAAATGGGTGGATTCAGGTACGATGATTCTAAGTGAAATAAGTCACACAGAAAAAGAAACTTATCATAAGATATCACTTATGAAGATCCTGTAAACATGGCTACACTTGAACTGAGTTAGGAAAGAGAACAGTGTCTCACATTTAGAAAACACTCTTATGCCTGCTTAAGGGGGAAGGAGAGGTGGGGTGATGCATAAAACCAGAGTTTGATATAAGCACAGGTACCGTTCCAAAAACCAACTATGGAATAGACAAGACCTACACCTTCCTCAGTGAAAGGGACTCAAAACCCCATATTTCCCGCAGAGGAATATATCTGACTAGTAAAGTAAGAATCTTAAAACCTATGTATTGATATGTCTCCGTAAGGGAATCAAGTGTGTCTAGACTGGGATAAATATGGCAGCGAGAATCAGCTCAAACCCACTATAAAAAGGAATTTCAAAAATAAAACAAAAAAACTGGGAAATTCTTTACAATTCCTTCAGGGTCTCTGATGAAACCTGAAATGACCCTATCTACAATGACAGCTGGATGTGGCATAAGGCTGGACACTTGGGACTGAGAGGATTGGTGAGATTGGGTGAGCAAATGCAGACCCTTTAAAGCAATAATGCATGGCACACATTCCATGGGTCCCAACTCTCCAGGTTGAAGGGAATATTACTACAGATATAACATGTACGGGAATCCTAGAGAACGGACACACTGTGAATACGAAAGGTTTCTAAAACTCAACGAATAGTCCCTCTCCTGGTGCTCCGGTTTGACTTTCCATCTGCTTTATTATCAACCTCCCAACTTGGAGAGACAGCCCCTTTAACCTCCTGGTTCGCACAGGTTGCCAATTTGGCAGAGGATGAAAGGGAAGAGGGAGAACCAATGAGAGAGTAGCTGTTAGGCATTTGGACGGGCACATATCACTGTAATTTCCCGGCAGGAAGAAGAATTAACCAAAGTCTCAGCCACCCACCGGGAATCAGTATAGATCCTGAACCAAAATTTTGGACTTGCGGTCAGCTCACCAAAAACGAGTTGAAAAATGGAGCTCAGGGGCACAGCAATTCACAAACTGGCCGAGTAATAAAGGACAACTATCGTCCAAAAATCTGTTGAGGGAAGGCAACGAGGCGGACTTGAAAGCGAGGCAGAATAGCAGGAAACAGATTTCAAGAGGTACGTTGGAATCGCCTTTAAAGCACAGGAAGAGGGGCACAACTTCGACAATGATGCACTTGGACAAAAAGGGCGTATGCGTTTTCTCCTGAATATATTCAGGAGAAAACGCATACGCCCTTTTTGGCCAAGCAAGCAAGCGGGCAATGCAAATCTGCACTACAAAGAAGTATCACTTCCCACCGGTCAAAAGGGACATCCACAAAATGTGTAAAAACCAGAAAGGCAAGACAGGCCCTGGAGAACAGGGAGCCTTGTTATGCTGATGGGCGGGATGTAAATTGCCAACTGCCTCTCTGGAGGCGTGCATTGTGTTCCCTAAAACAAGTAAACAACAGAGCTACAGAGCCAAGGGCACTTCCAGTCTAGGGAATATACCTTGGGAAAACTGAAAATCAAAAAGACACAGCCACCCCAAAATTTAGGGCTGCACTGCTTACAAGGACCTCAACTTGGGTACACCTTAAATATCCCAGGAAATATAAAAATGGTTCAAAAAATTGTGGTACTTACGTACGATGGAATATCCCTCAGCCATGAAATCAATGTCATAAGACCAGTAGCAGCAAAATGGGTGGATTCAGGTACGATGATTCTAAGTGAAATAAGTCACACAGAAAAAGAAACTTATCATAAGATATCACTTATGAAGATCCTGTAAACATGGCTACACTTGAACTGAGTTAGGAAAGAGAACAGTGTCTCACATTTAGAAAACACTCTTATGCCTGCTTAAGGGGGAAGGAGAGGTGGGGTGATGCATAAAACCAGAGTTTGATATAAGCACAGGTACCGTTCCAAAAACCAACTATGGAATAGACAAGACCTACACCTTCCTCAGTGAAAGGGACTCAAAACCCCATATTTCCCGCAGAGGAATATATCTGACTAGTAAGAATCTTAAAACCTATGTATTGATATGTCTCCGTAAGGGAATCAAGTGTGTCTAGACTGGGATAAATATGGCAGCGAGAATCAGCTCAAACCCACTATAAAAAGGAATTTCAAAAATAAAACAAAAAAAACTGGGAAATTCTTTACAATTCCTTCAGGGTCTCTGATGAAACCTGAAATGACCCTATCTACAATGACAGCTGGATGTGGCATAAGGCTGGACACTTGGGACTGAGAGGATTGGTGAGATTGGGTGAGCAAATGCAGACCCTTTAAAGCAATAATGCATGGCACACATTCCATGGGTCCCAACTCTCCAGGTTGAAGGGAATATTACTACAGATATAACATGTACGGGAATCCTAGAGAACGGACACACTGTGAATACGAAAGGTTTCTAAAACTCAACGAATAGTCCCTCTCCTGGTGCTCCGGTTTGACTTTCCATCTGCTTTATTATCAACCTCCCAACTTGGAGAGACAGCCCCTTTAACCTCCTGGTTCGCACAGGTTGCCAATTTGGCAGAGGATGAAAGGGAAGAGGGAGAACCAATGAGAGAGTAGCTGTTAGGCATTTGGACGGGCACATATCACTGTAATTTCCCGGCAGGAAGAAGAATTAACCAAAGTCTCAGCCACCCACCGGGAATCAGTATAGATCCTGAACCAAAATTTTGGACTTGCGGTCAGCTCACCAAAAACGAGTTGAAAAATGGAGCTCAGGGGCACAGCAATTCACAAACTGGCCGAGTAATAAAGGACAACTATCGTCCAAAAATCTGTTGAGGGAAGGCAACGAGGCGGACTTGAAAGCGAGGCAGAATAGCAGGAAACAGATTTCCAAAGGTACGTTGGAATCGCCTTTAAAGCACAGGAAGAGGGGCACAACTTCAACAATGATGCACTTGGCCCAAAAGGGCGTATGCGTTTTCTCCTGAATATATTCAGGAGAAAACGCATACGCCCTTTTTGGCCAAGCAAGCAAGCGGGCAATGCAAATCTGCACTACAAAGAAGTATCACTTCCCACCGGTCAAAAGGGACATCCACAAAATGTGTAAAAACCAGAAAGGCAAGACAGGCCCTGGAGAACAGGGAGCCTTGTTATGCTGATGGGCGGGATGTAAATTGCCAACTGCCTCTCTGGAGGAGTGCATTGTGTTCCCTAAAACAAGTAAACAACAGAGCTACAGAGCCAAGGGCACTTCCAGTCTAGGGAATATACCTTGGGAAAACTGAAAATCAAAAAGACACAGCCACCCCAAAATTTAGGGCTGCACTGCTTACAAGGACCTCAACTTGGGTACACCTTAAATATCCCAGGAAATATAAAAATGGTTCAAAAAATTGTGGTACTTACGTACGATGGAATATCCCTCAGCCATGAAATCAATGTCATAAGACCAGTAGCAGCAAAATGGGTGGATTCAGGTACGATGATTCTAAGTGAAATAAGTCACACAGAAAAAGAAACTTATCATAAGATATCACTTATGAAGATCCTGTAAACATGGCTACACTTGAACTGAGTTAGGAAAGAGAACAGTGTCTCACATTTAGAAAACACTCTTATGCCTGCTTAAGGGGGAAGGAGAGGTGGGGTGATGCATAAAACCAGAGTTTGATATAAGCACAGGTACCGTTCCAAAAACCAACTATGGAATAGACAAGACCTACACCTTCCTCAGTGAAAGGGACTCAAAACCCCATATTTCCCGCAGAGGAATATATCTGACTAGTAAAGTAAGAATCTTAAAACCTATGTATTGATATGTCTCCGTAAGGGAATCAAGTGTGTCTAGACTGGGATAAATATGGCAGCGAGAATCAGCTCAAACCCACTATAAAAAGGAATTTCAAAAATAAAACAAAAAAACTGGGAAATTCTTTACAATTCCTTCAGGGTCTCTGATGAAACCTGAAATGACCCTATCTACAATGACAGCTGGATGTGGCATAAGGCTGGACACTTGGGACTGAGAGGATTGGTGAGATTGGGTGAGCAAATGCAGACCCTTTAAAGCAATAATGCATGGCACACATTCCATGGGTCCCAACTCTCCAGGTTGAAGGGAATATTACTACAGATATAACATGTACGGGAATCCTAGAGAACGGACACACTGTGAATACGAAAGGTTTCTAAAACTCAACGAATAGTCCCTCTCCTGGTGCTCCAGTTTGACTTTCCATCTGCTTTATTATCAACCTCCCAACTTGGAGAGACAGCCCCTTTAACCTCCTGGTTCGCACAGGTTGCCAATTTGGCAGAGGATGAAAGGGAAGAGGGAGAACCAATGAGAGAGTAGCTGTTAGGCATTTGGACGGGCACATATCACTGTAATTTCCCGGCAGGAAGAAGAATTAACCAAAGTCTCAGCCACCCACCGGGAATCAGTATAGATCCTGAACCAAAATTTTGGACTTGCGGTCAGCTCACCAAAAACGAGTTGAAAAATGGAGCTCAGGGGCACAGCAATTCACAAACTGGCCGAGTAATAAAGGACAACTATCGTCCAAAAATCTGTTGAGGGAAGGCAACGAGGCGGACTTGAAAGCGAGGCAGAATAGCAGGAAACAGATTTCAAGAGGTACGTTGGAATCGCCTTTAAAGCACAGGAAGAGGGGCACAACTTCGACAATGATGCACTTGGACAAAAAGGGCGTATGCGTTTTCTCCTGAATATATTCAGGAGAAAACGCATACGCCCTTTTTGGCCAAGCAAGCAAGCGGGCAATGCAAATCTGCACTACAAAGAAGTATCACTTCCCACCGGTCAAAAGGGACATCCACAAAATGTGTAAAAACCAGAAAGGCAAGACAGGCCCTGGAGAGCAGGGAGCCTTGTTATGCTGATGGGCGGGATGTAAATTGCCAACTGCCTCTCTGGAGGCGTGCATTGTGTTCCCTAAAACAAGTAAACAACAGAGCTACAGAGCCAAGGGCACTTCCAGTCTAGGGAATATACCTTGGGAAAACTGAAAATCAAAAAGACACAGCCACCCCAAAATTTAGGGCTGCACTGCTTACAAGGACCTCAACTTGGGTACACCTTAAATATCCCAGGAAATATAAAAATGGTTCAAAAAATTGTGGTACTTACATACGATGGAATATCCCTCAGCCATGAAATCAATGTCATAAGACCAGTAGCAGCAAAATGGGTGGATTCAGGTACGATGATTCTAAGTGAAATAAGTCACACAGAAAAAGAAACTTATCATAAGATATCACTTATGAAGATCCTGTAAACATGGCTACACTTGAACTGAGTTAGGAAAGAGAACAGTGTCTCACATTTAGAAAACACTCTTATGCCTGCTTAAGGGGGAAGGAGAGGTGGGGTGATGCATAAAACCAGAGTTTGATATAAGCACAGGTACCGTTCCAAAAACCAACTATGGAATAGACAAGACCTACACCTTCCTCAGTGAAAGGGACTCAAAACCCCATATTTCCCGCAGAGGAATATATCTGACTAGTAAGAATCTTAAAACCTATGTATTGATATGTCTCCGTAAGGGAATCAAGTGTGTCTAGACTGGGATAAATATGGCAGCGAGAATCAGCTCAAACCCACTATAAAAAGGAATTTCAAAAATAAAACAAAAAAAACTGGGAAATTCTTTACAATTCCTTCAGGGTCTCTGATGAAACCTGAAATGACCCTATCTACAATGACAGCTGGATGTGGCATAAGGCTGGACACTTGGGACTGAGAGGATTGGTGAGATTGGGTGAGCAAATGCAGACCCTTTAAAGCAATAATGCATGGCACACATTCCATGGGTCCCAACTCTCCAGGTTGAAGGGAATATTACTACAGATATAACATGTACGGGAATCCTAGAGAACGGACACACTGTGAATACGAAAGGTTTCTAAAACTCAACGAATAGTCCCTCTCCTGGTGCTCCGGTTTGACTTTCCATCTGCTTTATTATCAACCTCCCAACTTGGAGAGACAGCCCCTTTAACCTCCTGGTTCGCACACGTTGCCAATTTGGCAGAGGATGAAAGGGAAGAGGGAGAACCAATGAGAGAGTAGCTGTTAGGCATTTGGACGGGCACATATCACTGTAATTTCCCGGCAGGAAGAAGAATTAACCAAAGTCTCAGCCACCCACCGGGAATCAGTATAGATCCTGAACCAAAATTTTGGACTTGCGGTCAGCTCACCAAAAACGAGTTGAAAAATGGAGCTCAGGGGCACAGCAATTCACAAACTGGCCGAGTAATAAAGGACAACTATCGTCCAAAAATCTGTTGAGGGAAGGCAACGAGGCGGACTTGAAAGTGAGGCAGAATAGCAGGAAACAGATTTCCAGAGGTACGTTGAAATCGCCTTTAAAGCACAGGAAGAGGGGCACAACTTCGACAATGATGCACTTGGCCCAAAAGGGCGTATGCGTTTTCTCCTGAATATATTCAGGAGAAAACGCATACACCCTTTTTGGCCAAGCAAGCAAGCGGGCAATGCAAATCTGCACTACAAAGAAGTATCACTTCCCACCGGTCAAAAGGGACATCCACAAAATGTGTAAAAACCAGAAAGGCAAGACAGGCCCTGGAGAACAGGGAGCCTTGTTATGCTGATGGGCGGGATGTAAATTGCCAACTGCCTCTCTGGAGGAGTGCATTGTGTTCCCTAAAACAAGTAAACAACAGAGCTACAGAGCCAAGGGCACTTCCAGTCTAGGGAATATACCTTGGGAAAACTGAAAATCAAAAAGACACAGCCACCCCAAAATTTAGGGCTGCACTGCTTACAAGGACCTCAACTTGGGTACACCTTAAATATCCCAGGAAATATAAAAATGGTTCAAAAAATTGTGGTACTTACGTACGATGGAATATCCCTCAGCCATGAAATCAATGTCATAAGACCAGTAGCAGCAAAATGGGTGGATTCAGGTACGATGATTCTAAGTGAAATAAGTCACACAGAAAAAGAAACTTATCATAAGATATCACTTATGAAGATCCTGTAAACATGGCTACACTTGAACTGAGTTAGGAAAGAGAACAGTGTCTCACATTTAGAAAACACTCTTATGCCTGCTTAAGGGGGAAGGAGAGGTGGGGTGATGCATAAAACCAGAGTTTGATATAAGCACAGGTACCGTTCCAAAAACCAACTATGGAATAGACAAGACCTACACCTTCCTCAGTGAAAGGGACTCAAAACCCCATATTTCCCGCAGAGGAATATATCTGACTAGTAAGAATCTTAAAACCTATGTATTGATATGTCTCCGTAAGGGAATCAAGTGTGTCTAGACTGGGATAAATATGGCAGTGAGAATCAGCTCAAACCCACTATAAAAAGGAATTTCAAAAATAAAACAAAAAAAACTGGGAAATTCGTTACAATTCCTTCAGGGTCTCTGATGAAACCTGAAATGACCCTATCTACAATGACAGCTGGATGTGGCATAAGGCTGGACACTTGGGACTGAGAGGATTGGTGAGATTGGGTGAGCAAATGCAGACCCTTTAAAGCAATAATGCATGGCACACATTCCATGGGTCCCAACTCTCCAGGTTGAAGGGAATATTACTACAGATATAACATGTACGGGAATCCTAGAGAACGGACACACTGTGAATACGAAAGGTTTCTAAAACTCAACGAATAGTCCCTCTCCTGGTGCTCCGGTTTGACTTTCCATCTGCTTTATTATCAACCTCCCAACTTGGAGAGACAGCCCCTTTAACCTCCTGGTTCGCACAGGTTGCCAATTTGGCAGAGGATGAAAGGGAAGAGGGAGAACCAATGAGAGAGTAGCTGTTAGGCATTTGGACGGGCACATATCACTGTAATTTCCCGGCAGGAAGAAGAATTAACCAAAGTCTCAGCCACCCACCGGGAATCAGTATAGATCCTGAACCAAAATTTTGGACTTGCGGTCAGCTCACCAAAAACGAGTTGAAAAATGGAGCTCAGGGGCACAGCAATTCACAAACTGGCCGAGTAATAAAGGACAACTATCGTCCAAAAATCTGTTGAGGGAAGGCAACGAGGCGGACTTGAAAGCGAGGCAGAATAGCAGGAAACAGATTTCCAGAGGTACGTTGGAATCGACTTTAAAGCACAGGAAGAGGGGCACAACTTCGACAATGATGCACTTGGCCCAAAAGGGCGTATGCGTTTTCTCCTGAATATATTCAGGAGAAAACGCATACGCCCTTTTTGGCCAAGCAAGCAAGCGGGCAATGCAAATCTGCACTACAAAGAAGTATCACTTCCCACCGGTCAAAAGGGACATCCACAAAATTTGTAAAAACCAGAAAGTCAAGACAGGCCCTGGAGAACAGGGAGCCTTGTTATGCTGATGGGCGGGATGTAAATTGCCAACTGCCTCTCTGGAGGCGTGCATTGTGTTCCCTAAAACAAGTAAACAACAGAGCTACAGAGCCAAGGGCACTTCCAGTCTAGGGAATATACCTTGGGAAAACTGAAAATCAAAAAGACACAGCCACCCCAAAATTTAGGGCTGCACTGCTTACAAGGACCTCAACTTGGGTACACCTTAAATATCCCAGGAAATATAAAAATGGTTCAAAAAATTGTGGTACTTACGTATGATGGAATATCCCTCAGCCATGAAATCAATGTCATAAGACCAGTAGCAGCAAAATGGGTGGATTCAGGTACGATGATTCTAAGTGAAATAAGTCACACAGAAAAAGAAACTTATCATAAGATATCACTTATGAAGATCCTGTAAACATGGCTACACTTGAACTGAGTTAGGAAAGAGAACAGTGTCTCACATTTAGAAAACACTCTTATGCCTGCTTAAGGGGGAAGGAGAGGTGGGGTGATGCATAAAACCAGAGTTTGATATAAGCACAGGTACCGTTCCAAAAACCAACTATGGAATAGACAAGACCTACACCTTCCTCAGTGAAAGGGACTCAAAACCCCATATTTCCCGCAGAGGAATATATCTGACTAGTAAGAATCTTAAAACCTATGTATTGATATGTCTCCATAAGGGAATCAAGTGTGTCTAGACTGGGATAAATATGGCAGCGAGAATCAGCTCAAACCCACTATAAAAAGGAATTTCAAAAATAAAACAAAAAAAACTGGGAAATTCTTTACAATTCCTTCAGGGTCTCTGATGAAACCTGAAATGACCCTATCTACAATGACAGCTGGATGTGGCATAAGGCTGGACACTTGGGACTGAGAGGATTGGTGAGATTGGGTGAGCAAATGCAGACCCTTTAAAGCAATAATGCATGGCACACATTCCATGGGTCCCAACTCTCCAGGTTGAAGGGAATATTACTACAGATATAACATGTACGGGAATCCTAGAGAACGGACACACTGTGAATACGAAAGGTTTCTAAAACTCAACGAATAGTCCCTCTCCTGGTGCTCCGGTTTGACTTTCCATCTGCTTTATTATCAACCTCCCAACTTGGAGAGACAGCCCCTTTAACCTCCTGGTTCGCACAGGTTGCCAATTTGGCAGAGGATGAAAGGGAAGAGGGAGAACCAATGAGAGAGTAGCTGTTAGGCATTTGGACGGGCACATATCACTGTAATTTCCCGGCAGGAAGAAGAATTAACCAAAGTCTCAGCCACCCACCGGGAATCAGTATAGATCCTGAACCAAAATTTTGGACTTGCGGTCAGCTCACCAAAAACGAGTTGAAAAATGGAGCTCAGGGGCACAGCAATTCACAAACTGGCCGAGTAATAAAGGACAACTATCGTCCAAAAATCTGTTGAGGGAAGGCAACGAGGCGGACTTGAAAGCGAGGCAGAATAGCAGGAAACAGATTTCCAAAGGTACGTTGGAATCGCCTTTAAAGCACAGGAAGAGGGGCACAACTTCAACAATGATGCACTTGGCCCAAAAGGGCGTATGCGTTTTCTCCTGAATATATTCAGGAGAAAACGCATACACCCTTTTTGGCCAAGCAAGCAAGCGGGCAATGCAAATCTGCACTACAAAGAAGTATCACTTCCCACTGGTCAAAAGGGACATCCACAAAATGTGTAAAAACCAGAAAGGCAAGACAGGCCCTGGAGAACAGGGAGCCTTGTTATGCTGATGGGCGGGATGTAAATTGCCAACTGCCTCTCTGGAGGAGTGCATTGTGTTCCCTAAAACAAGTAAACAACAGAGCTACAGAGCCAAGGGCACTTCCAGTCTAGGGAATATACCTTGGGAAAACTGAAAATCAAAAAGACACAGCCACCCCAAAATTTAGGGCTGCACTGCTTACAAGGACCTCAACTTGGGTACACCTTAAATATCCCAGGAAATATAAAAATGGTTCAAAAAATTGTGGTACTTACGTACGATGGAATATCCCTCAGCCATGAAATCAATGTCATAAGACCAGTAGCAGCAAAATGGGTGGATTCTGGTACGATGATTCTAAGTGAAATAAGTCACACAGAAAAAGAAACTTATCATAAGATATCACTTATGAAGATCCTGTAAACATGGCTACACTTGAACTGAGTTAGGAAAGAGAACAGTGTCTCACATTTAGAAAACACTCTTATGCCTGCTTAAGGGGGAAGGAGAGGTGGGGTGATGCATAAAACCAGAGTTTGATATAAGCACAGGTACCGTTCCAAAAACCAACTATGGAATAGACAAGACCTACACCTTCCTCAGTGAAAGGGACTCAAAACCCCATATTTCCCGCAGAGGAATATATCTGACTAGTAAAGTAAGAATCTTAAAACCTATGTATTGATATGTCTCCGTAAGGGAATCAAGTGTGTCTAGACTGGGATAAATATGGCAGCGAGAATCAGCTCAAACCCACTATAAAAAGGAATTTCAAAAATAAAACAAAAAAACTGGGAAATTCTTTACAATTCCTTCAGGGTCTCTGATGAAACCTGAAATGACCCTATCTACAATGACAGCTGGATGTGGCATAAGGCTGGACACTTGGGACTGAGAGGATTGGTGAGATTGGGTGAGCAAATGCAGACCCTTTAAAGCAATAATGCATGGCACACATTCCATGGGTCCCAACTCTCCAGGTTGAAGGGAATATTACTACAGATATAACATGTACGGGAATCCTAGAGAACGGACACACTGTGAATACGAAAGGTTTCTAAAACTCAACGAATAGTCCCTCTCCTGGTGCTCCAGTTTGACTTTCCATCTGCTTTATTATCAACCTCCCAACTTGGAGAGACAGCCCCTTTAACCTCCTGGTTCGCACAGGTTGCCAATTTGGCAGAGGATGAAAGGGAAGAGGGAGAACCAATGAGAGAGTAGCTGTTAGGCATTTGGACGGGCACATATCACTGTAATTTCCCGGCAGGAAGAAGAATTAACCAAAGTCTCAGCCACCCACCGGGAATCAGTATAGATCCTGAACCAAAATTTTGGACTTGCGGTCAGCTCACCAAAAACGAGTTGAAAAATGGAGCTCAGGGGCACAGCAATTCACAAACTGGCCGAGTAATAAAGGACAACTATCGTCCAAAAATCTGTTGAGCGAAGGCAACGAGGCGGACTTGAAAGCGAGGCAGAATAGCAGGAAACAGATTTCAAGAGGTACGTTGGAATCGCCTTTAAAGCACAGGAAGAGGGGCACAACTTCGACAATGATGCACTTGGACAAAAAGGGCGTATGCGTTTTCTCCTGAATATATTCAGGAGAAAACGCATACGCCCTTTTTGGCCAAGCAAGCAAGCGGGCAATGCAAATCTGCACTACAAAGAAGTATCACTTCCCACCGGTCAAAAGGGACATCCACAAAATGTGTAAAAACCAGAAAGGCAAGACAGGCCCTGGAGAACAGGGAGCCTTGTTATGCTGATGGGCGGGATGTAAATTGCCAACTGCCTCTCTGGAGGCGTGCATTGTGTTCCCTAAAACAAGTAAACAACAGAGCTACAGAGCCAAGGGCACTTCCAGTCTAGGGAATATACCTTGGGAAAACTGAAAATCAAAAAGACACAGCCACCCCAAAATTTAGGGCTGCACTGCTTACAAGGACCTCAACTTGGGTACACCTTAAATATCCCAGGAAATATAAAAATGGTTCAAAAAATTGTGGTACTTACGTACGATGGAATATCCCTCAGCCATGAAATCAATGTCATAAGACCAGTAGCAGCAAAATGGGTGGATTCAGGTACGATGATTCTAAGTGAAATAAGTCACACAGAAAAAGAAACTTATCATAAGATATCACTTATGAAGATCCTGTAAACATGGCTACACTTGAACTGAGTTAGGAAAGAGAACAGTGTCTCACATTTAGAAAACACTCTTATGCCTGCTTAAGGGGGAAGGAGAGGTGGGGTGATGCATAAAACCAGAGTTTGATATAAGCACAGGTACCGTTCCAAAAACCAACTATGGAATAGACAAGACCTACACCTTCCTCAGTGAAAGGGACTCAAAACCCCATATTTCCCGCAGAGGAATATATCTGACTAGTAAGAATCTTAAAACCTATGTATTGATATGTCTCCGTAAGGGAATCAAGTGTGTCTAGACTGGGATAAATATGGCAGCGAGAATCAGCTCAAACCCACTATAAAAAGGAATTTCAAAAATAAAACAAAAAAAACTGGGAAATTCTTTACAATTCCTTCAGGGTCTCTGATGAAACCTGAAATGACCCTATCTACAATGACAGCTGGATGTGGCATAAGGCTGGACACTTGGGACTGAGAGGATTGGTGAGATTGGGTGAGCAAATGCAGACCCTTTAAAGCAATAATGCATGGCACACATTCCATGGGTCCCAACTCTCCAGGTTGAAGGGAATATTACTACAGATATAACATGTACGGGAATCCTAGAGAACGGACACACTGTGAATACGAAAGGTTTCTAAAACTCAACGAATAGTCCCTCTCCTGGTGCTCCGGTTTGACTTTCCATCTGCTTTATTATCAACCTCCCAACTTGGAGAGACAGCCCCTTTAACCTCCTGGTTCGCACACGTTGCCAATTTGGCAGAGGATGAAAGGGAAGAGGGAGAACCAATGAGAGAGTAGCTGTTAGGCATTTGGACGGGCACATATCACTGTAATTTCCCGGCAGGAAGAAGAATTAACCAAAGTCTCAGCCACCCACCGGGAATCAGTATAGATCCTGAACCAAAATTTTGGACTTGCGGTCAGCTCACCAAAAACGAGTTGAAAAATGGAGCTCAGGGGCACAGCAATTCACAAACTGGCCGAGTAATAAAGGACAACTATCGTCCAAAAATCTGTTGAGGGAAGGCAACGAGGCGGACTTGAAAGTGAGGCAGAATAGCAGGAAACAGATTTCCAGAGGTACGTTGAAATCGCCTTTAAAGCACAGGAAGAGGGGCACAACTTCGACAATGATGCACTTGGCCCAAAAGGGCGTATGCGTTTTCTCCTGAATATATTCAGGAGAAAACGCATACGCCCTTTTTGGCCAAGCAAGCAAGCGGGCAATGCAAATCTGCACTACAAAGAAGTATCACTTCCCACCGGTCAAAAGGGACATCCACAAAATGTGTAAAAACCAGAAAGGCAAGACAGGCCCTGGAGAACAGGGAGCCTTGTTATGCTGATGGGCGGGATGTAAATTGCCAACTGCCTCTCTGGAGGAGTGCATTGTGTTCCCTAAAACAAGTAAACAACAGAGCTACAGAGCCAAGGGCACTTCCAGTCTAGGGAATATACCTTGGGAAAACTGAAAATCAAAAAGACACAGCCACCCCAAAATTTAGGGCTGCACTGCTTACAAGGACCTCAACTTGGGTACACCTTAAATATCCCAGGAAATATAAAAATGGTTCAAAAAATTGTGGTACTTACGTACGATGGAATATCCCTCAGCCATGAAATCAATGTCATAAGACCAGTAGCAGCAAAATGGGTGGATTCAGGTACGATGATTCTAAGTGAAATAAGTCACACAGAAAAAGAAACTTATCATAAGATATCACTTATGAAGATCCTGTAAACATGGCTACACTTGAACTGAGTTAGGAAAGAGAACAGTGTCTCACATTTAGAAAACACTCTTATGCCTGCTTAAGGGGGAAGGAGAGGTGGGGTGATGCATAAAACCAGAGTTTGATATAAGCACAGGTACCGTTCCAAAAACCAACTATGGAATAGGCAAGACCTACACCTTCCTCAGTGAAAGGGACTCAAAACCCCATATTTCCCGCAGAGGAATATATCTGACTAGTAAGAATCTTAAAACCTATGTATTGATATGTCTCCGTAAGGGAATCAAGTGTGTCTAGACTGGGATAAATATGGCAGCGAGAATCAGCTCAAACCCACTATAAAAAGGAATTTCAAAAATAAAACAAAAAAAACTGGGAAATTCTTTACAATTCCTTCAGGGTCTCTGATGAAACCTGAAATGACCCTATCTACAATGACAGCTGGATGTGGCATAAGGCTGGACACTTGGGACTGAGAGGATTGGTGAGATTGGGTGAGCAAATGCAGACCCTTTAAAGCAATAATGCATGGCACACATTCCATGGGTCCCAACTCTCCAGGTTGAAGGGAATATTACTACAGATATAACATGTACGGGAATCCTAGAGAACGGACACACTGTGAATACGAAAGGTTTCTAAAACTCAACGAATAGTCCCTCTCCTGGTGCTCCGGTTTGACTTTCCATCTGCTTTATTATCAACCTCCCAACTTGGAGAGACAGCCCCTTTAACCTCCTGGTTCGCACAGGTTGCCAATTTGGCAGAGGATGAAAGGGAAGAGGGAGAACCAATGAGAGAGTAGCTGTTAGGCATTTGGACGGGCACATATCACTGTAATTTCCCGGCAGGAAGAAGAATTAACCAAAGTCTCAGCCACCCACCGGGAATCAGTATAGATCCTGAACCAAAATTTTGGACTTGCGGTCAGCTCACCAAAAACGAGTTGAAAAATGGAGCTCAGGGGCACAGCAATTCACAAACTGGCCGAGTAATAAAGGACAACTATCGTCCAAAAATCTGTTGAGGGAAGGCAACGAGGCGGACTTGAAAGCGAGGCAGAATAGCAGGAAACAGATTTCCAAAGGTACGTTGGAATCGCCTTTAAAGCACAGGAAGAGGGGCACAACTTCGACAATGATGCACTTGGCCCAAAAGGGCGTATGCGTTTTCTCCTGAATATATTCAGGAGAAAACGCATACACCCTTTTTGGCCAAGCAAGCAAGCGGGCAATGCAAATCTGCACTACAAAGAAGTATCACTTCCCACCGGTCAAAAGGGACATCCACAAAATGTGTAAAAACCAGAAAGGCAAGACAGGCCCTGGAGAACAGGGAGCCTTGTTATGCTGATGGGCGGGATGTAAATTGCCAACTGCCTCTCTGGAGGAGTGCATTGTGTTCCCTAAAACAAGTAAACAACAGAGCTACAGAGCCAAGGGCACTTCCAGTCTAGGGAATATACCTTGGGAAAACTGAAAATCAAAAAGACACAGCCACCCCAAAATTTAGGGCTGCACTGCTTACAAGGACCTCAACTTGGGTACACCTTAAATATCCCAGGAAATATAAAAATGGTTCAAAAAATTGTGGTACTTACGTACGATGGAATATCCCTCAGCCATGAAATCAATGTCATAAGACCAGTAGCAGCAAAATGGGTGGATTCAGGTACGATGATTCTAAGTGAAATAAGTCACACAGAAAAAGAAACTTATCATAAGATATCACTTATGAAGATCCTGTAAACATGGCTACACTTGAACTGAGTTAGGAAAGAGAACAGTGTCTCACATTTAGAAAACACTCTTATGCCTGCTTAAGGGGGAAGGAGAGGTGGGGTGATGCATAAAACCAGAGTTTGATATAAGCACAGGTACCGTTCCAAAAACCAACTATGGAATAGACAAGACCTACACCTTCCTCAGTGAAAGGGACTCAAAACCCCATATTTCCCGCAGAGGAATATATCTGACTAGTAAAGTAAGAATCTTAAAACCTATGTATTGATATGTCTCCGTAAGGGAATCAAGTGTGTCTAGACTGGGATAAATATGGCAGCGAGAATCAGCTCAAACCCACTATAAAAAGGAATTTCAAAAATAAAACAAAAAAACTGGGAAATTCTTTACAATTCCTTCAGGGTCTCTGATGAAACCTGAAATGACCCTATCTACAATGACAGCTGGATGTGGCATAAGGCTGGACACTTGGGACTGAGAGGATTGGTGAGATTGGGTGAGCAAATGCAGACCCTTTAAAGCAATAATGCATGGCACACATTCCATGGGTCCCAACTCTCCAGGTTGAAGGGAATATTACTACAGATATAACATGTACGGGAATCCTAGAGAACGGACACACTGTGAATACGAAAGGTTTCTAAAACTCAACGAATAGTCCCTCTCCTGGTGCTCCAGTTTGACTTTCCATCTGCTTTATTATCAACCTCCCAACTTGGAGAGACAGCCCCTTTAACCTCCTGGTTCGCACAGGTTGCCAATTTGGCAGAGGATGAAAGGGAAGAGGGAGAACCAATGAGAGAGTAGCTGTTAGGCATTTGGACGGGCACATATCACTGTAATTTCCCGGCAGGAAGAAGAATTAACCAAAGTCTCAGCCACCCACCGGGAATCAGTATAGATCCTGAACCAAAATTTTGGACTTGCGGTCAGCTCACCAAAAACGAGTTGAAAAATGGAGCTCAGGGGCACAGCAATTCACAAACTGGCCGAGTAATAAAGGACAACTATCGTCCAAAAATCTGTTGAGGGAAGGCAACGAGGCGGACTTGAAAGCGAGGCAGAATAGCAGGAAACAGATTTCAAGAGGTACGTTGGAATCGCCTTTAAAGCACAGGAAGAGGGGCACAACTTCGACAATGATGCACTTGGACAAAAAGGGCGTATGCGTTTTCTCCTGAATATATTCAGGAGAAAACGCATACGCCCTTTTTGGCCAAGCAAGCAAGCGGGCAATGCAAATCTGCACTACAAAGAAGTATCACTTCCCACCGGTCAAAAGGGACATCCACAAAATGTGTAAAAACCAGAAAGGCAAGACAGGCCCTGGAGAACAGGGAGCCTTGTTATGCTGATGGGCGGGATGTAAATTGCCAACTGCCTCTCTGGAGGCGTGCATTGTGTTCCCTAAAACAAGTAAACAACAGAGCTACAGAGCCAAGGGCACTTCCAGTCTAGGGAATATACCTTGGGAAAACTGAAAATCAAAAAGACACAGCCACCCCAAAATTTAGGGCTGCACTGCTTACAAGGACCTCAACTTGGGTACACCTTAAATATCCCAGGAAATATAAAAATGGTTCAAAAAATTGTGGTACTTACGTACGATGGAATATCCCTCAGCCATGAAATCAATGTCATAAGACCAGTAGCAGCAAAATGGGTGGATTCAGGTACGATGATTCTAAGTGAAATAAGTCACACAGAAAAAGAAACTTATCATAAGATATCACTTATGAAGATCCTGTAAACATGGCTACACTTGAACTGAGTTAGGAAAGAGAACAGTGTCTCACATTTAGAAAACACTCTTATGCCTGCTTAAGGGGGAAGGAGAGGTGGGGTGATGCATAAAACCAGAGTTTGATATAAGCACAGGTACCGTTCCAAAAACCAACTATGGAATAGACAAGACCTACACCTTCCTCAGTGAAAGGGACTCAAAACCCCATATTTCCCGCAGAGGAATATATCTGACTAGTAAGAATCTTAAAACCTATGTATTGATATGTCTCCGTAAGGGAATCAAGTGTGTCTAGACTGGGATAAATATGGCAGCGAGAATCAGCTCAAACCCACTATAAAAAGGAATTTCAAAAATAAAACAAAAAAAACTGGGAAATTCTTTACAATTCCTTCAGGGTCTCTGATGAAACCTGAAATGACCCTATCTACAATGACAGCTGGATGTGGCATAAGGCTGGACACTTGGGACTGAGAGGATTGGTGAGATTGGGTGAGCAAATGCAGACCCTTTAAAGCAATAATGCATGGCACACATTCCATGGGTCCCAACTCTCCAGGTTGAAGGGAATATTACTACAGATATAACATGTACGGGAATCCTAGAGAACGGACACACTGTGAATACGAAAGGTTTCTAAAACTCAACGAATAGTCCCTCTCCTGGTGCTCCGGTTTGACTTTCCATCTGCTTTATTATCAACCTCCCAACTTGGAGAGACAGCCCCTTTAACCTCCTGGTTCGCACACGTTGCCAATTTGGCAGAGGATGAAAGGGAAGAGGGAGAACCAATGAGAGAGTAGCTGTTAGGCATTTGGACGGGCACATATCACTGTAATTTCCCGGCAGGAAGAAGAATTAACCAAAGTCTCAGCCACCCACCGGGAATCAGTATAGATCCTGAACCAAAATTTTGGACTTGCGGTCAGCTCACCAAAAACGAGTTGAAAAATGGAGCTCAGGGGCACAGCAATTCACAAACTGGCCGAGTAATAAAGGACAACTATCGTCCAAAAATCTGTTGAGGGAAGGCAACGAGGCGGACTTGAAAGTGAGGCAGAATAGCAGGAAACAGATTTCCAGAGGTACGTTGAAATCGCCTTTAAAGCACAGGAAGAGGGGCACAACTTCGACAATGATGCACTTGGCCCAAAAGGGCGTATGCGTTTTCTCCTGAATATATTCAGGAGAAAACGCATACACCCTTTTTGGCCAAGCAAGCAAGCGGGCAATGCAAATCTGCACTACAAAGAAGTATCACTTCCCACCGGTCAAAAGGGACATCCACAAAATGTGTAAAAACCAGAAAGGCAAGACAGGCCCTGGAGAACAGGGAGCCTTGTTATGCTGATGGGCGGGATGTAAATTGCCAACTGCCTCTCTGGAGGCGTGCATTGTGTTCCCTAAAACAAGTAAACAACAGAGCTACAGAGCCAAGGGCACTTCCAGTCTAGGGAATATACCTTGGGAAAACTGAAAATCAAAAAGACACAGCCACCCCAAAATTTAGGGCTGCACTGCTTACAAGGACC